>NW_026715821.1:0-19294 GCF_029784015.1 Lycium ferocissimum | reverse complement strand
GTTTAAGGTATTTGGGAGTTGAAATACTTGGTCATTAAAAGAGAATAGCAAAATGGGTTATGAATGATGAATAGTGACGTTTTGAGACATAGTTGGAATTGAATCATGAATGTTGTTGGGTTGTGATATAAATGTGTTATAAATGACCTATAGACATGAAATGAGTGTTGGATACAAAAGAATATGACGATGGATTTTTAGTCATGATTATGGGAAATTGAGGTGAATTATGAAATGCGAATCATATGAATGAATGATGATTGTTGTTAATCATATTGTGATGATTATTATGAATGTTGGGAATTGATATGGAATATGGCGGAAAGTAGTATAAACAAAGGAAGCGCTGCCAAATTTCTATAGCCTTAGTAAGTAAGTTTTTTTTACGATGACATAACTAATGTCGATATGAATTCCATTGAAGGTATAGACAAGCGCATTAAGGAGAACGAACAAGCGATAGAGTAGCTAGCGACAAAGGTATGTGAGGCTAATCCCTTTCCTTCTAAGGCATGAGTCCTATGGCATGAATTTCCTCTTTTACTATGAATGTTCCATCTCCAAGAAAGTTAAGAGTCCTCTCTCATGAATAGCTATACGAGATAAGAAATACAAGATGAATACGGAAATGATGATAGCAAGCTAAAGTCTAGAAATGCTATAGCCTATGATATGATGCCTCTAAGAAGCTAATGATGACATTTATGTAATCTAATGATATTAATCATTGTGCACACTCACCTTATGCTTGTTCCTTCAAGGTGAGGCAGAATACGTAAGAATGCTCATAACGACATCGGGGGTCCACGACCTTACGTCACCCCGATAAAGTATGATTAGCTAAGAGTCCCTATGCATGTATTGTAATACGTATATGATGTAATGAGCATATGATGATATCACACCGCGCCTATATGGCCGGGCAGTCACCGCCAAGGCGGGCAGCTATACACACCATGGCCAAATGGCATGGGGGTACACCACTAGTGGGCGGCATGAGATAATATCACGGACGCAGATGCTGGACGCAGGCTATTGATGATGCTAACGATATTGATTATTACACCGCACCTATATGGTCGGCGATTATTACGATTATGTATATATGATATGATGATGAGTACGAAAGTAAGTCGACGCATGATCATCCTTATGATTCGATCGATTCTGATTGCTCATTGTTTTATGCCTCCTCGGTTTATTGATGCTTCATTATTGTTTATGCTTCACATACTCGGTACACTATTCGTGCGACGTCCTTTCTTCGACGTCGTGTTCATGCCCACGGAGTAGACGAGTGAGGTGGCCGGACTCATAGAGCTTGTTGATTTGAGAGCACTCCATATTCCTAAGTGCCACAGATTTCTCTTTTGGTATATATATATATCTGTATATTCATGTTTTTGGGCATGACGGGGTCCTGTCCCGTCCGGATGTCTAGTATTCCAGTAGAGGCTCCTAGATACGCAGTGTGGGTAGTCTGGTCCCATGGCTTTTATGTATATGCATGTATATATTATTTTGGATAGCCGAAGGGCTTATGTTTATAAAAGTAAATGTATTTCAGAAAATTCCAGTTTTACATGATTATGAGCATATAGTATGAATAATAGCAGATAAGCAGGTAAGTGAGTGGTGTTCGGTGGTTAGCCCCGGATACCCGTCGCGGCCCGTAGCTCGGGTCGTGACAGTTGGGGCACACGTGTCCACTGACATCATCACATATGGGATAACGTATACATTCATATATACATATATAGTTGTTATCAACTAGCCCACAAAAATATTTTCAAACTTTATTCAAGCCTATCCTAATTCTACAACTATGGCGTACTTTTTGTCCATTCCTTCTTTAGTCTAATATATTGCCGGTTTGGCTTTTTATGGTCTCACAACCATCTCGTATATTCTAATTTCACTTAGGCTATCCCAACTTCTCATTTGTCCCCTTAAATTCCAACTTTGCAAGATTCCCCAGCTACTTCCCAGGGGGTCACCCATCCTGAAATTGCTCCCACCTGAGCACGCTTAACCTTGAAACTTTGGTGGATTTTAGGGCCTTAACGCTTCTGTAATCGCGTCCACCTCCGCGTATGACCTTTACTACACGAGTTGGGGTTAGTCGAGGCCCTACAAATTCCAGGACACCCTCGTAACGCTTCTTTTCTTCCACAATTACCATTTTACCCTTTTCGGCCCTTAGTGTCCACCTTTCCCTTCCGTACGTAACTACCTTTCATCCTAGGTTCCCAACATTACGATGGTAACGATACACCTTTTTGCCACTACTTCATAAATATCCAGATATCAGTCCGTTCGAATTCCTACTCACTGCTTTCACCTAATATCCTGTAGCAAATTAAATTGTCAACTTTCCGAATCCTTCACCAAACCTTGTTATTCTCATACCATCCCCCTGTACACGCAAATATCAATAATGTCTTACGTAATATATATATACTATATCATATATATATATATATATATATATATATATATATTTCGGTAATAGGTCGAATACGTCAATACTTACCCCCGTGGCTTTCCATGTCGCCACTTACCTTTTCCGTCGTATGTAAGGCTTACATAAGAGAGATTTCATTTCCTATAGCTTGGCTCTTTCGCACGATCTAGGACGGGGAAAGAAGGTCAACAATCCCTAGATGCCTCAGCCTCCTTTTTTATGAATGTGGCCGGCTACACACCATAAACGGGACTTCTAATCGGACACGACTTTGCGGACAACCCCACGGACGGACCTCGCTGCGATACCACTTTGTCACACCTAATCTTGATCGGGGTGTGATGGGCACCCGGCCCCACATACGGAGCCGAGCGAACCCTCGGACTCCAATTTCATACATATTCCTTTCAAATTTCCGCATCAAATCACATGAAACGTACAGAAAGACTTTCAAAAGAAGCGTGCGATAACAGACATCATCTTAGGCATGTACATCGCCTGAACATACATACATGTACAAACATATAGGCCATTCAGGCCACCATAGCAAACAGGGCCGCTCAAGACACAGATCTCAGACCCACGACTCGTCCGCAAAGTCTCTAACACAAATCGAAATCACAACTCGGGTATGCTCGACTCGGCGACACTCGGAGGGGAAATGGAGCTCGCCAATCTCGCCGAAACTCCTCCTAGCAAAGTCTTACGATCATCCGGGGTGTACTGCGTGGCATGAAACGCGACCCCGAAGAAAGGGGGTCGATACGGAATATGTACCGAGTATGAAAGGCGAAATACGATGTGAGAATCATGATCGAATCAAATGTACGAAGTATAGCGGACGAAATCATAACCGTATCCGGATGTACGAGAACATATGTACGATATGCGAGTAACAAAAACAAATACGAAGTGACGGATCAAACAAATACGCGAATGCAAATGTACGGAATGCAAATAAAAAAAATCATGCATGGGCTCGGAACGTGGTCACCCCCGACGCCGGTGCCACAACACATCATACTCCGAGAAGATTTCAAATCTCCGTACAAACTCCGAACACATCGTAACATCATACACATCATATCATCGAATATATCAAGCCATATCACATCATAACACCATAGACGGTAACCGGCCCTATGGCGAGGTCTCGAAAACCGTAACACATCATCTTTTGCCGAATATGTCATAATGCGCACGAAATAAACCGGCCCGAGACTCGGCGAAGGAAATCGTAACATATGCACGAACGAGTAATGAGAAACTAAATGCACATAAACCAAGACCCGATGAAATAATCGGACGTTCATAATGGATTATTCATAACGTAATACTTATATCGAATCTTCTTATCGAATATTTATATCAGAATACTTATATCGAAACACTTATGTCGGAATATTTATATCAAGGTTAGGAATACTCATACTTATATCAGAATACTCAAATCAGAATACCTATTCCAAATTTCTTGTATCAGAATTTCTCATGTCAGAACGCTTGTGTCAAATATTTACTTCAGAATATCTATATCCGGTTGCTTAGACCAGAATGTTTACATCAGGATACGTATACCAGAATGCTTAAATCAGAATTCGTCTGTCAGAATTATTAGATACTTAAATTAGGGGGGAGACATACGACTCCTAAACAGATTCAGAATCACAGAATAGAATAACCCGAATATACATATCAATATCACACCTTACTTGGCTCTAAGACATGCCAAAAGAAAGAAAGGGTAAGCCTTACATACCGTGCCGCGACCAACTAGTTATGCTTATTTGTCCAAACTTGTCAATCTACATACCAAAGAATTCACACAATCATTTAATCCATTGTTATTCACTTGTCTCAACTTTTCAAATAAATTCACTTATATTCTACTGAAATTTCAAAATCTCTCCCCTGAAAATACACCGTCCCGAGAATATGGCTCGGCCCAAACCAACATCAACAAACCCGAGAGTTCAACTCAATTAACATATTACTTTACCGAAACCTTCCAATTCACAACAACTATACATTTCATCATCATTCATATATACTAACTTCAACAACAACCTTCCATCTTCATCACATAATTCATAACGACGACAACTAGAATATCCAATAATGTCAATTTACATTAACAACATTATCCATGCAATGTAAGAATTCAAGCCAATATCACACTAACTCCTTCCATGATCCACGAACAATCACAACTTCATTTCTAACTACTAAATTCCCATTTAACATCATGGAATCCATAACACAACAATTAAAATACTTAGGAATATTAATTCATCATTTCTCCACAATGCAACTATACTCGGCCAACACAACTACATGCATATTTTCATAAATTTTTATGCATTTTCATTCATTTCTATACACTTCAACAACAACTAACATACTACACATATTTAATTCATCCTTCCTACACAACACATCACACACACACCCACGGCCACAACTACACAATGTTGAAGAGGGCCTCCAAATTAGTGGAATTACATGAAGAAATAAATTTTTGGAGCAAGATTTCCAAGGCCTAATTTCTCCATGGTTGGCCGAATGGCCCCTTTCATTCTCCCTCTCTTCTTTGTTTTCTTTCTTTCTCCAAATTCTTGAATTAAAAGATGACTCCTCATATATATATATACATGCCTTCCACCATTTTTCCATATTTATGTTTTAGTCCCTCAATTAAGAAAATTTTAGCACATAGCCCCTTTTCTTTATTTTTCCAGAATTTTCTTGAAATTCCACCAAAGATGACTTATTTTGTCGTCTTATTTTTTTTTCTCACATGGTCAATATGACCTTTTGGAACATTCAAGAAACTTGTGTGAAATTCCCGTTTTGCCCCTCGACTTTTCTCAATATTACCATTTTACCCCTGGCCTTCCACATTATTTTCCACGCCCATTTTGCGAATTTCTCTTTTTGCCCTTAACCTTTCACAATATCTCCATACTAATAATAGTCATAAATAACAACTCGTCCATTAAAATAATTTTTGAAAATGGTCTCGCCCTTAACTTTTCACGACAACTTTGAAATTTCCAAACGTACAATATACGGGCTATAACATCGACATTAACCAATGTGGGATTCGCCTAAACCAGTGTGGGATTTGCCTCACCACTGGGTTTGCCCCACCACCGGTTCCGATACCAACTGACCATAATCCAGACTATCAAAATCACATATCACATGCACACAAAACGTGTCCCAGCCCTCTAGTGAGGGACTCGATAAATCAGATCATCATATGTATGTCAATTATCGAAAATCATATGCGAGTTACAGAAAACATGTATAATAATCAAAATGTCAAAATGCTTACGAGTAAAATGCAAATCATGCATAGGCTCTTAGAATATGGTCGCCCTCCCGACATTGGCGCCATAACACATCATACTCCGGTTTTCATATCTCCGTATCCCCGTCACACAGCACATCATATATACCATGGTACCCGGCGAAGAGGGGCGCGGCGTACCGGACACATCATAACACCATTATCCACAGTTCCCGGCCAAAGGGGCTCGGCGAACCGGACACATCATACTCCGAAAATATAACATAATGCGCACATTAACAACCATCCCCGGGACTCGGCGAAGGAAGTAACAATAGTGTGCACGAGCAGAGTCGTGAGAAACTATATGCAATTTTAAAAAAACATTTTCAAAAATGTAATGGAAAAATCAAAACAAGCTATCACTTAAAAGTCGGGACTTAGTCATGTCAAATATCTTTCGGATGACATTCGGGAACGTATCAAATATCCTAAGCATATCAAGAAACCGTAGGAACATAGTCATATATATCATTGTGACGGACTTAACAGATGAATAAGTAGGCGACGCTCGAGAGCGAAAACGAGAACTAGGTTAAGTTCTTTCAAAAAGTCATCAGGACTATACAAACGAAAATCTCGGGGACCACGGATGTGCATCGACCAACCTGGGCCCGCCTATGAAGGTTGGTAGCCTTATTCCCATTAAGGTCTTCTACGAACAATTTTGAAGCGATCCGAGCCGTTCTGTGAAAGTTACGGACGTTCGTAGTTTCGGAATCGTTTAGGAACAAAACTCTTTTGAAAACAAAACCTTTATGCAACTTTTGAAATTTACTTATACAAATGACATAAGGGCCATAATTTTACCCACATTAAGAATACGAATATCAAGAAACCGATAAGAATCATAAACATGCTCGGATCACCAGAATAAAATTACCTCGAGATTCGTGTCATAACTTACTTTCAACTAAGACATGCCAAAGAAAGAAGGGGTGAGCTTTACATACCTTAGCCGCTTCCTAAGCTAATCCGAACTTACGTCTCGACTCCTCACGATCTACAATAATGTCATTAAGTATCACCCATTAGCCATAACACTTAAGAATCCAATTCCAAATTAACACTTTGTCTACAAAAATTTCGCGATTTCCCCTATAACCTCAACATCCCCGAGAATTCAACTCGGCCCAAATCAACAACGACCAAACCAACAACCATACTAACAATATCCATAAGTGATTCAAAACGCATTCTAACATCAATAATTCCTTTCTACACGATTCGACAACATTTCATTTATATTCAAATAAACTGCATGCGATCAATTCAATACTAATGCTCATATATTCAATCACTAGTCCGCAACCATTCAAACAAGATTTTAGAGCTCTTCGGACAATCCACAAAATATTCATAACAATTCAAACAATGTACTACTCCACCCGAAACTTTCCAAGCTTGGCAAAAGCAACACAATGCATTCTTTTCTTCCAAATTCATAAGCTATACCAACAATTCGCACATTATCAACATTCTTATCATAAATACTACAAACCATATTTCAATTGTTATACCCCGCGTTTTCAGAGCATAAGTATGACATGTACCTCATCGTAGTAATGGGGTGTCGGAGACGTCCCATGAGGTTTTGAAAGGCAAACCATAGAAAGTACGTAACAACGAAGAAAAAGGGTGAATTACGACCTCGTAAGTCGTAATCGGGAAAGAGTATTTTGAAACATGAGAACATGGCCATTATTAGTATAATAAATGACAAATATCATGTATGGAGAGTTTCGGAATATTTCGAGATCGAGTAGAGTGAAGAAAATAAGTTCGATGAAAATTTGGGAAATGCTGGGCGAATTTTTAGTCAACTTTGGAGGCGCATATCTCATAGTATATGTGGAGTTTTAAGGTGTTTTAAAATCCTAAAATGAAGTTCGTCGAGTCTAGTTTGTAATGCAACAAACCGTTCATTGATAGGACATCGGATTAGAGAATTATAGACGTTACAAACTGAACTATCGACGCGAAACAAAGATTCCCCGCAGTACCGCTACAAAAGATCGCTACAAGACCGTAGCTACAGTGAAACCGACTTTGGCATTTTTTTAAAAAGGGACAGAAACCTCATTTTTTTTCAGCACAAAAAAGGGAGCAAATATACCTCACAAAATGAGAATTTTGAGTGAAATTTCTAGTAACGAAGTACCAATCGAAGTCCGGGCAACGCATAGTCACAAATATAATTTCATTTGGAGTTAGAGGAGCATGGGAACAAGAAAATGTTGATGATTTTGCTACTTTCATAAAAGCAAGGTATGAATCTTCAAATCCCTCTCTTTATTAAGTGTGATTAAGGAATAAATGCAAGAATATAGTTATAGTTTGTTGTGTTGATGTTGTTGGATTATGGATTGAGGGTTGAAGAGAAATTTGGATGGAAATACATATATTTATCTTGTAGGATGTTGATAATGTTGTTATTGATGTTGTTAGTATAAATTTCGACTTCTTTACGGAAATAAAGCTATTAAATTAGTTGTATTCCAAGTTGGTTGGTTGGGAAATTTAGAAAACAAGAAGTGTGGGGTTGTTTTATGGCATATGTTGGTGTTGGAAATAATGTTATTACTATTGGTTTTGTTGTTGATGTTGTTGGTTGTTGAATTGGAATTTCGGGCTAGGCACATAAACAGGAGAAATGTTGCCCGAATTTCGACAGAATTTAAAAGGACTTTCATTAAGTATTTAAGACGAGCGTATGACGATGACCCTAACGATATTATGGATGGTTCTATATGTAGATTACGAGGCTACGAATAATTCTTAAGTGAATTCCAAGACAGGAAGTAGGTCGAAAGTCGAGAATTTGTCTTCCAGGTATGTGAAGCTCACCTTTCTTTCTTTTGGCATGTCCTAGTTGTAATTAGGCTATGATACGAGCCTCGAGGTAACTCTATTCTTAAGTCCCGAGCATTTTTATGATTCATGTTTGCTTCTTAATGTTGGCATCCTTAATATGGTCAAGCTATGGTCTTTATGTCTTTGATATGAGTGGATTTAAAATGTTGTATAAACGGTTTTGTTCCTAAAGGATCTTATGTCTGAAAATGTTCGTAACTTTCATAGACAGAACCGGATTGCTTTGATATGCTCGTAAGTGATTCGATAACGTATGATGACTTTAATTTTCATGGGCGGGCCCGGATTGGTTTGATGCACATCCGTGGTCCCCGAGGTTTTCCGTTGTATAGTCCTAACGACTTTTTATGAAAGAACTTAACATGTTTATCGTTTTACTCTCGAGCGTCGATTACTTACTTATCCATTGAGTCTGTAATGATGATTTATGTGCATATGGTTTCTCACTACTCGCTCGTGCATGCCTCAATGCATCTTTCACCGAGTCCCGGGCCGGGTACGTATTCGTGCACAGTTTCATTGCATTGTTCACCGAGTCCCTCACTAGAGGGCCGGGTACGGTATATATCTATGATGATGTGATGTGATGATATGGGGATGGCGGCCAGGATGGCATATGGTGATTCTATTCACCGAGTCCCTCACTAGAAGGCCCGGTACGGTATATATATATATGATGGCATGATGACATGATTATGATATGACTTTATTCACTGAGTCGCTCACTAGAGGGCCAGGTACGGTATATATGTACGATGATATGATGACATGATTATGATAAAATTTTACTTACAGACATATGTATATGCATGATAAGTGTTTCAAAAGGCAAGTTTTGGTTATCTGGTTATTATACTTGTTCCTGTAACCCCTATTTCGATTATGATCCTGTTTACTGTCTTTCATGCTTTACATGCTCAGTACATATTCCGTACTGACCCCCTTTCTTCGGGGGCTGCGTTTCATGCCACGCAGGTACACCCAGATGAGTAGAAAATGTTAGTAGAAGATGTTCTAGCTGGATTGGCGAGCTCCATTTCCTCCCGGAGTGCTTCCGAGTCAGAGTGCTTTTGCTGTGGTAGCTGGAGTTATGTTAGAGACTTTACAGACATTGTCGTGTATATAAGATGTCAGTTTTGTAAGCGGCTATGTAAGCCGATGTATTATTATGCATTGTGTTACAAGTTTCATATGTTACAGATTTTATTTGATTTGAGAAAGATGAAAAGTGTATTGTTCTTCGAAAAGCTTTCCTTATGCATTCTGTCATGATGTAAGGGCCCAGCATGATTATGAGTACAACGAGAGTCAGTGGGTTCGCTCGGCCCTAAGTAAGGGTCGGGTGCCCATCACGCCCTACCAGAGCAGTTCGTCCTAGGGGTTGTCTGCAAAGTCGTGTCCAGTAGAGTCCTGTTTATGGTGTGAAGCGCGCCACATTTATAAACAGGAGGCTACGGGGCATCTAGGGTGGTTACTCTTCTTTCACCTCTTAGATCGTGCCATAGAGCCAAGTCACAGGAAATGAGATTCCCGGTACTAACTTTTGATTTCAGCAGAGGAATGGCATCGACAGAAAAAGGTGACTAGCGATATTGGAAATCACAAAGCACGCAGGTAAGCAAAGGTATGAAAGGTATATGTCGGGCAAGATATTGAAGTACGATTGAGATACAAGTTGAAGATTAAAAGGGAAAGTAAACAAGAAAGTATAACGAAAAATAAGTTGAGTTGGGCATACAAGGTATGTTCATTATTTTTGTACTGTTGATAATATTGGGAGCCCTGTGTGGCTGCGATATGATATGATATATATATATATATATATATATGATATATATATATATATATATATATATATATATATATATATATATATATGGCCCTATGAGGCATTGTTAGTATTTTCTCGTGTACAAAGTTTTGAGATAGCAACAATTCTGAGAGGAAACTCTGCCAAAATTTTCCTAGAAATAAAGAGAGGATGAGATATAAGTTTGTAATATGTCCTGAAAGGTCGTGCCAATAGCAATGATAAGATTTGACTAAGCTACGAGTACGGCCGACACCGAGAAAGAAGTTAATTATTGAATTGGGGATAATAATAATTAGAGGGTCGATATCGATATGGTAAAAAGAATTGGGAAAGGGCCTGTAATCCTAAGAGATGATTTAGAAAAGGGCCGGTAAATCTTGATGGAATGTTATTTAAGGTACCGACTGAATTGATAAGCAGGGATGAATTATGACGAGCTTATAGTAAAAGAAGTAATAGTATGATTAAGACAAGAGTACGGAGGAAAAGAATTGCGAAGGATATGAATGTATTGATAAGGGTAAAGTTGATCAGAAAGGGGTAACGGGTTAAGAAGTGTTACATTATAGGATTGATTACGAATAAGATATAATGCGAATATAATAAGGATTGTTATGAAAATGAGTAAAGCCTAGTGAGAAGGTGGCCAAAGCTATGATATGACCTAGGTAGCTAGAATATAAAGGAAAGTGTGAAACGGAAAAGTGAGCTATAGAACGAATAAAGGAGGCTTATCAAGTTCGGTAGGGAAAGTTTGGAATAAGGGTTATATAATAACGGAAATGATAGTGAGTGTAAGGAAAGAAAAGGTAATTGGAAAGAGGAAATAGGAAGAAAGCGAGATAGCAGTGTAGTAAGAGACCATGACATGTGTAGCCAAAGATACGAGTACCATAAGTAACGGGAATGTGAAAGACTCAGTTATGGGAAGGATGAGGAACGAGGAAAAATGAGAGCAGAAATCCAAAGGCCGATAAGCAAGTATATATAAGTAACGGCGATCGAGGTGTGTTCATCACCATTGGGAATTTGGAAGTCTGGGACAAAAAGTAATCATATCCACAGGTGAAAAGCGAATACTGAGGACCAAAGGAGGGCTAAAATAGTAATTGTGTTATGAGAGCGTGTTGAAATCTGTAAAGGCTTCAAATTACTCCAGATTATGTGCTGAAGGTCATCCGATGAGGTGGACGCGATCATATTAGCATTAAAGCATCGTATCCTATCAGAGTTCCAAAGTTAAGCGTGTTGGGGTGAGAGCAATTTTAGGATGTGTGACCCCCTGGGAAGTATTAACACAATGATATGTGGAAAGGAAAGAAGGTGAGTAGATGAAAGGTGAGGGGCTCAAATGTCGGAATAAAAGTGCCGCCTAATTGAGATTTGAAAATGCGAACATAGGACAGAGTATACTTGGGTAATGGTATGAGTACACCCCTAAAGGGGGGAAGCGGGTGCGAGAGATGCAAGTGTAAGATGAAGATAATCGACACTACAATATATTGACACGGATGCTCGGGCTACAGGTAAGATTCCTTGCCAAGACAAGTTAGTAAAATCCAAAAGCCAGCAATAAAGGGGTAGAAGCCAAGATGATAATCGAGATAGTGCTGAGGATTAATCGTAGAGATCGTGAATGATATGACATTAGAAAGTGGAAGCTTAAAGAGGAATACGACAAGAGAATGGTAACGAGTAAATTAAGAGATATTATAAAGGATAGCAGTACTACCTGAGGTTTGAAAATATCTCTATACCGTGAAGTCGTAAGCCACCGTTTATATTGAATTGCGAGAGTCTATGTTACGGGACCATATGAATGATCGTCCTGATGGAATGGCTAGTAAAATGGTGGGGAGACGACAATAAATATTTGAAGAGTAATGGAAGCTAGTTAAGTTTAAATTAGCCGCTGGTGTAGGAGAGCCAAGGACTCAAAGAGGGAAGCACACTCGTATTGAAGGGAAGTTATGATTGAGCAAGATTTTATTTTAGTCTCTGGCTTATTAATTATTCGGTGATGATGTTCAGATTAGAGGAGAAGGAAATGGGAGGAAAGATTCAAACAAGGATTTGAAAATATTTTGAATAGTGGATTAGTATGTTGCAAGTGTAATCTTGCGATAGGGGATATAACTGAAAGACATGGACATTTGAGGAATTAAAAGGTTCGCTTGATTGACAAATCGAAATGACAGACAATAGCCTCAAACTATGGGAAAGACTTATTAAGCGATAGTCGGCAAAGGTTAAAAGTAAAAGGAGGGATTCAAAGGAAATGATCAACAGATATCACGTTGATTAGATCCATCAGGTGACAGTGAAACCTCGTGGAGCAAGCAATATGATGGCTCTTATTAGAAAAGGGACAAATGAAGGTTACAGACAAAAGCAAGAATGAAAAGATCTGAATTCGCCGCATGATTAAGAATCTTGGTTATTTTTTGACAAACTTTTGAATTCGCCCCTAACTGTTAGCTGAACTAAGGATCAGAAACTTTAAGAGTAAATTGAAGGAAATGGATGGTTAAAGAAGAGTTTTGAGATGTTTTTGATATAAGTACAAGAATTATCGTTAGTTAGCCAGCTACCAGAAGTCCAATTGAAGGAAAGAGAAATTAAGCGAGGCATTGCGGTGTTGAATTAGTTGAAGGATAAAGTATCGCAAGAATTAATTCAACTGCTATAGAAAGAAAAGGGTGCTAAAATAGGATCAGCTTTGAGGTTATGTTTAAGGAAGTGAGAATAAGAATAAGTCAACTTCAGGGAGATACAAGTTTGGGATATCTGTAGAACGTAAGAAAAATACGGAGGATTTAAGAAAACAAGACTTTCTAAATAAAAAGGAAGATGGCATCAAAAATGAGGTAAAAGTATGTAGTAATCACGGCATGAAAAGGGCATACAAGAATGTGAACAACGAAAGCTGAAGAGACAATGAAGGCGGAAAAGCATGGAAAGTTAGTGGACGGACGTATAATAAGAAAAAGGAGTGGCCTTGAGTACAGTGCGTAAATCTTGACTACAAAAGAAGAAGAATAGATTGCATAGTTCGAATAAGTTCAGTTTTAACGTGCAAGTAAGATCAAGTAAGTAAGGTAAATACTGACAATGCGGGTAAAAACATTGATATCTACCTCGGGGCGAACTCTGCCTCAACATTCGAGGACGAATGTTTTTAAAGGGGGGAAGGATGTTATACCCCGCGTTTTCAGAGCATAAGTATGACATGTACCTCATCGTAGTAATGGGGTGTCGGAGACGTCCCATGAGGTTTTGAAAGGCAAACCATGGAAAGTACGTAACAACGAAGAAAAAGGGTGAATTACGACCTCGTAAGTCGTAATCGGGAAAGAGTATTTTGAAACACGAGAACATGGCCATTATTATTATAATAAATGACAAATATCATGTATGGAGAGTTTCGGAATATTTCGAGATCGAGTAGAGTGAAGAAAATAAGTTCGATGAAAATTTGGGAAATGCTGGGCCAATTTTTAGTCAACTTTGGAGGCGCATATCTCATAGTATATGTGGAGTTTTAAGGTGTTATAAAAGCCTAAAATGAAGTTCGTCGAGTCTAGTTTGTAATGAAACAAACTGTTCATTGATAGGACATCGGACTAGAGAATTATAGACGTTACAAACTGAAATGTCGACGCAGAAACAACATTCCTGCAGTACCGCTACAGTACCGCTACAGCACTGTAGCTACAGTGAACCGACTTTGGCATTTTTTTAAAAAGGGACAGAAACCTCATTTTTTTTCAGCCAAAAAGTTCCAAAATTTTCCAGAAAATTCAGCACAAAAAAAGGGAGCAAATATACCTCACAAAATGAGAATTTTGAGTGAAATTTCAAGTAACGAAGTACCAATCGAAGTCCGGGCAACGCATAGTCACGAATATAATTTCATTTGGAGTTAGAGGAGCATGAGAACAAGAAAATGTTGATGATTTTGCTACTTTCATAAAAGCAAGGTATGAATCTTCAAATCCCTCTCTTTATTAAGTGTGATTAAGGAATAAATGCAAGAATATAGTTATAGTTTGTTGTGTTGATGTTGTTGGATAATGGATTGAGGGTTGAAGAGAAATTTGGATGGAAATACATATATTTATCTTGTAGGATGTTGATAATGTTGTTATTGATGTTGTTAGTATAAATTTCGACTTCTTTACGGAAATAAAGCTATTAAATTAGTTGTATTCCAAGTTGGTTGGTTGGGAAATTTAGAAAACAGTGTGTGGGCTGTTTTATGGCATATGTTGGTGTTGGAAATAATGTTATTACTATTGGTTTTGTTGTTGATGTTGTTGGTTGTTGAATTGGAATTTCGGGCTAGGCACATAAACAGGGGAAATCTTCTCGAATTTCGACGAATTTAAAAGGACTTTCATTAAGTATTTAAGACGAGCGTATGACGATGACCCTAACGATATTATGGATGGTTCTATATGTAGATTACGAGGCTACGAATAATTCTTAAGTGAATTCCAAGACAGGAAGTAGGTCGAAAGTCGAGAATTTGTCTTCCGTGTATGCGAAGCTCACCTTTCTTTCTTTTGGCATGTCCTAGTTGTAATTAGGCTATGATACGAGCCTCGAGGTAACTCTATTCTTAAGTCCCGAGCATTTTTATGATTCATGTTTGCTTCTTAATGTTGACATCCTTAATATGGTCAAGCTATGGTCTTTATGTCTTTGATATGAGTGGATTTAAAATGTTGTATAAACGGTTTTGTTCCTAAAGGATCTTATGTCTGAAAATGTCCGTTACTTTCATAGACAGAACCGAATTGCTTTGATATGCTCGTAAGTGATTCGATAACGTATGATGACTTTAATTTTCATGGGCGGGCCCGGATTGGTTTGATGCACATCCGTGGTCCCCGAGGTTTTCCGTTGTATAATCCTAACGACTTTTTATGAAAGAACTTAACATGTTTATCGTTTTACTCTCGAGCGTCGATTACTTACTTATCCATTGAGTCTGTAATGATGATTTATGTGCATATGTTTTCTCACTACTCTGCTCGTGCATGCCTCAATGCATCTTTCACCGAGTCCCGGGCCGGGTACGTATTCGTGCACAGTTTCATTGCATTATTCACCGAGTCCCTCACTTGAGGGCCGGGTACGGTATATATATATATGATGATGTGATGTGATGATATGGGGATGGGGGCCAGGATGGCATATGATGATTCTATTCACCAAGTCCCTCACTAGAAGGCTGGGTACGGTATATATATATATATATGATGGCATGATGACATGATTATGATATGACTTTATTCACCGAGTCCCTCACTAGAGGGCCGGGTACGGTATATATGTACGATGATATGATGACATGATTATGATATGATTTTACTTACCGACATATGTATATGCATGATAAGTGTTTCAAAAGGCAAGTTTTGGTTATCTGGTTATTATACTTGTTCCTGTAACCCCTATTTCGATTATGACCCTGTTTACTGTCTTTCATGCTTTACATGCTCAATACATATTCCGTACTGACCCCCTTTCTTCGGGGGCTGCGTTTCATGCCACGTAGGTACACCCAGATGAGTAGAAGATGTTAGTAGAAGATGTTCCAGCTGGATTGGCGAGTTCCATTTCCTCCCGGAGTGCTGCCGAGTCAGAGTGCTTTTGCTATGGTAGCTGGAGTTATGTTAGAGACTTTGCAGACATTGTTGTGTATATAAGATGTTAGTTTTGTAAGCGGCTATGTAAGCCGATGTATTATTATGCATTGTGTTATAAGTTTCATATGTTATAGATTTTATTTGATTTGAGAAAGATGAAAAGCGTATTGTTCTTCGAAAAGCTTTCCTTATGCATTCTGTCATGATGTAAGGGCCCAGCATGATTATGAGTACAACGAGAGTCAGTGGGTTCGCTCGGCCCTAAGTAAGGGTCGGGTGCCCATCACGCCCTACCGGAAATTAGGGTGTGACAGCAATTTCCTTAGCTTCCAAAACAGCCCACAAACGGCTTCAACTTCCACTTGAGTCATTGAATTTTCATTCTCATCATAGAATACATAGCAACACAACCAAAATACTAAGTAACATTAATTCATCATTCCTACACCATATGGCATATACACGGCCACACACACCATCATACAACATTTCATGACTTTCATCCATTTTCATACGCTACAACACGTCCCAAAACATCCATAAAACATATAAAGGAGGATTGAATCTTACCTTTCCTTTCAATTCTTCCACTCGGCTAGGATCTCCCATGGCTAAAACGAATGGTTTCCTTGTTCCAACAACTACTACACGTTGACGAGGGCCTTCTAATTGGTACAGAGACAAGGAGAAAATAATTTCTCATGATCAATACCTCCTTGTTCTTTCTTGGTTAGACATGGCCGAATGGCCCTTCATCTTTTTCCTCCATATTTCTTGAACTTTCTAAAGTTGGAAATAATAAGTTGTCTTGCCTTGTCATGACTCACACACACATATATATATAATTAGGTGCACATGGCCGGTCATGTGCACTCTTTCTCTTTTTTTTTTTTTCTTCTCCAATTCTCTAGAATTTTCTTAAATCATAAAAGATGAATTAGTCTTGCATGGTAATGAATTATACACATGTGTATACATAGGTCCCCTACAAATACATGGTGTACACATGCACCACTTCATGACATGAAAATATTAGCCCACACATGGGTGGGACCCATTCATGGCCACATGGCCACTTTGGCTATTTGGCCATTTCATGAAAAAAATTTCCCAACTTTTAGCCCCTAGTTTTTCCTTATTCCAAATTTACCCTTAATGCTCCGTACCAAATAAAGATGAATACACAACTTATGCATTCTTAACAATACCGGCAAATATATATAACCTTGCCCTTAACTTTTCGCCATTAACTCGGAATATCCAAATGTACAAAATGCGAGGTATAACACTTCGGACGCTGTGTTCATGCCTACAGGTAGACAGGGAGGCGATCTAGACTCATAGGAGCTAGCAGCTGATTTGAGAGCACTCCATTTTCCGGAGGTGCCATTGATTATTCTTTTGGTACATATATGTATATATTCATGATTGGGCATGGCGGGGTCCTGTCCCATTCATATGTCTAGTACTCTAGTAGAGGCTCGTAGATACGCAGTATGGGTAGCATGGTCCCATGGTTTGTATGTATATGCATGTATATATTATTTTGATAGTCGAAGGGCTTATGTTTATAAAAGTAAATATGTTTTAAATGATGATAGTTTTCTAAGATTATGAGTATATATTATGAATGAGAGCAGATAAGTAACAGAATGAGCGGTGTTCGGTGGTTAGCCCCGGATACAAGTCATGGCCCGTAGCCGGGTCGTGGTGGTATCGGGCAAGCCTCGATCCCTAGGAAGTGTCTACGAGCCGTGTCTAGTAGAGTCTTGTTTATGGTGTGTTGCGCGCCACGCTAATAAACAGGAGGCTACAGGGCATTTAGGAAAAATGACCATCTTTCTTCTCATAAAATCGTGCGATAGAGCCGAGTATAAGATTTAATCCTCCCTAATGAGTATGTTGTGATTTCAGAAATGCCGCCAAAAGAAAAAGCTAAAAGCGCCCAGAGGGGCAAGACTACGACAAAAAGGCGGGCAGAAAGAGAGCCGCCTATGACTGTAGATGAGGATGAATCACATAATGAGGCTCCATCTAATGCCTCCACTACTCCGCCTATTACGGAAGAGCAAGAAGGGGCTTCTGTTCCAGCTCCTATGCCTCCAGTTCCTCCGCCGGCTACGTCGGGTCAACAAGTGACCAAGGCTATTAATTTATTGAGGCAGTTGGTTGCCGCTCAGGCACAAAGGCAAAATAAGGGCCCAAGTGATCGTTCAGCTAGTAATAGAGCCCATGACTTCATGAGCCTAAATCCTCCGAAATTCTTTGGGTCAAAGCCGGATGAAAACCCACAAGGCTTTTGTCACGACCCAACCCCGAAGGCCGTGACTAGTGCCCGAGCTGGGCACCCGTACATACCCATTAACAGAAACAGCACACAAATAGCTTATACGTATACAAAGATCATCCGTCAGATCATAGCTAGCATATCCAGATCTTATACATACAAAAAAAGTGAAAACGTTCTCAAAGCCGCCACAAATATATATATATATATATATATATATATACATATCGCTGTCACAACTTTCAGCAGATGATAACGCACATAAGCCAACAAGGCTGTCATAATATAGGGGGACGCCCAGAACACAAATCACACAGACACAACTGAATAGTGACTACCCACAACCCACACACATGTGTCTACAGACCTCTAAGAGCAATAACAGAATCATATGACGGGACAGGGCCCCGCCGTACCCCTGAATAGACATATACATAGACATATATAACGAAAGCGCCTGTACTAAAATATAGGCTCCGGAATAAGGGAGCGCTCCAAAGTAGCAAAATAGATATCCTAGGCTGGCGGATCACTAAAGCGAGTATCTGTACTCGCGGCATGAAACGCAGCCCCGAAGAGCGGGGTCGATGACGAAATATGTACCGAGTATGCAAAGCATGAAATACAAGAACAGATCATAATCGGAACAAGAAGTACGTAAAGTAAAATGCAATATCCAGAATATCAAAATGCTTACTTATTAAAACACAAATCATGCATGGGGCTCAGGAATATGGTCGCCCTCCCGCCATTGGCGCCATAACACATCATACTCCAGAAGATTTCATATCTCCGTAACATCTCCGTAACACATCATAGCGCCATAACACATCATAACACCACAACACAT
>NW_026715820.1:0-23810 GCF_029784015.1 Lycium ferocissimum | reverse complement strand
TTTGGGATATGTTGGCTCTTTCCTTTGTTGGTATTTTCTGCGTGCAGGTAAATCTCGGTTAGTAAGAAAAACAGAGGAAACTCTGCCCAAATTTTTTTTAGATATTGGAGTTACTATTTTTGGGCTTTAGTACGTACGGGTGCCCAGGTCGGGCGCTAGTCACGGCCTACGGGGCTGGATCGTGACACTATCTGTATACGGTAAAAACCGAATTTATCTTAGACCCGGTGAGGCCAGGAATCGAGGAAAGAAAGAAACTAGCGAGGCATGAGGCTTTTTCTTTCGGGCCGGGAGGTATTACGCCAGTGGTTGATCGGGGAAAAGAGGAAATCATTTGGTCCGATTTCTCCATGGCGAGTTGATCGTGGCCGTTAGTCGGTTTCTCCATGCGACCGAGTTGATCGTGGCCGTTGGTCAGATGATCGATGTGTTTTCCGAAGATTGCCACGCGTCGATACCGTTCTGCCACATTGTCTTTACCAATTGTCGGGTGTCGGACCGTCTGGCAACAGCTTATCCTTTAGGGTTTTCTTTATTCTAAAGGGCTTTATGTTGTATGCAAGGCCCGAGAAGGCAAAACTATAAATAGGAGGCATTTCCTTACTTTTAAGGGTTAGCTTTTTCAAGATCAAGAACATTGTAATAGAAATTATATATTGAAGCTCTCTCTCCTTTGGTCCGGATCAGTGGCATTTTATGTTTATTCTTCCAATATAGTTAGCTTAATCATAAACATTTGTATCTTGATTCGAATCACTAACGCATATGTTCACATACACATGCTATAGCATGCAAATCTATAATTATTTTCTATAAACCCAAAATAGATTAAAGTTCATCCACATATCCTATACCTTACTTACAAATTCAATTGATTACCTAAATTCGGGGTAAACACCTCGTTGTTGTCTTATTCTAAAACCTCTTTTTTTATTGGGCTCAGTTCTTGTGGTAGAAGAAATCAAATAGTGCAACTTTGATTTTCAGAATAGGCATTGTATCCTGAGTATGGACTTTCCCGTTAACCACTTGCACAGTGTGGGAGAATTTACTATCCTAAAGATAGTTTCTGGAAACGCCTTGCCTATTCATTCAGTATTTTTATTTTATTTTACAAATTTCTCTCTTTTATTTAATATTTCGAATGCACAATTTCACTCCATTGTATTATTTTTAGAATTTTATACAACAATTTTAGGATAGTCAACTTTCCGTTATAATGGAGTCTTCTTTGTTGTGCGAGAAAACAAAAATCAATTATGGAGATGCGCGGTATTAAAAGTTCATGATTTTTCATTAGCGTCTCTGGGCAATGGCTATTTTGTCATCGAGGCAAAGAGCATGGACAACACCTCTCGCGGAAGTGAAAATTAGTTTGTTTCCACAGATCCAAAGATTAGCAAAATTGAAGTTATGCGACGTTTCCCAGCGCAAATTAATTTACGGAGAGAGAACTTTGGTTGACATTTTTTTTTTTTACTTATCCGCTAAAATCACTCACATTTACTATATCAAGGAAATTACGATCATGAAAATCAAATAAAAGAGAGATATATTTCAAATGTTGAAGAACGAGCCGAGTCAACCCGACAAAAGAGATGAACGTTTTGATGGCTAATTCAGGGTTGATGGGTTCACAGGAGAGTGGTTCTTCAGAAATTTCTGATTTTGGGAGTTAGCCCATTAATGGCAGTGATAATTGGTGGCTACGATTGGGAACGAAAAAAAAAAAAAAAACACTTCAAATTTTACAGGGGCCTATAATCAACAATCCTTGTTGGATTCAAAGAAATAAAATGGCGTGTACTCACCACATTGACGACAAAGTCGAAGTGGATTCAATGTTTCAAGCATAATGAAAATGCCATCAATTACTAAACGAGATTCATGGCGAGATAGAAGCACGTTGTAAGTTGCGATCAAAATCGGGTTCTGTTATCTCTACTCAATCTTTAATTTTCTACCCTATTTTATTTATGGTGTTTGGTTTCTATAATTATTAGGGTAGATGTTTATTATGTGATGATCAATTTAAAATATTTTATTTAATTGCATGAATTACATAATTGGAAACATATATTTAAAGGCTTCTTATTTGTGTCCATTCAAGATGGCGCATCTGTTGATGCCAATTAAAATTGTCTGTTTGGAATGAAATCTGTCACCATTATTTTTTTATCTACGTGTGACGGAAATCACTTTCTGTCATATTTGCTTTAAGAAAATGAAGCCATTTGCATATAACGATGCTTTGGGATATTTTATTTTATTTGTCTTTTAAGCATGATAAAAGAAATAGAATGACCTTTGGATCTTAAGTATGCCTATAGTGAACGGTTCGAACGATCAAAGGAGGTATCACAATTTAGAAAAGTTTTTTTGCTATGGCACCATTCCTGGGAGAGATTGGAACCTTTACGATAAAGTCGGTTCTACTTTCTTTTACTCTACTTATTATTTATTAATGAATTTCTATTCTTTATTTTTTTTAAATGAAATTCATTTAAATAAATGTTAGTAGATGACTTATTTTGTGATGATCTTGAAATGCATGTTATATTTAGGAATAACATATTTAATATGCTTATGGTGATTTGTAATTCAAGGCATGCCAAATTTGAAAACGTCATAAATCGGCATAACTATGTCGCATAAAGGTAATAATACGCGGACTCGAAAACTCACGAAGGATATTATTGGGTATTTATATAAAGGATATTATTGGGTATTTATATAACACATAACTAATAGAAATTAATTTAATTAGTTGTGACCTTTCTAAAGAGGTGTGTTTATTTCAAAAGCTGGAAACTAATCCTTTTTAAGAAAGGATGTGTACGTTAACTCTTTGGTTAAGGTTCAATTAAAAGGTTTTGCCTATAGAGCTTTGGCAGAAGCATTAAGGAGAGAATGAATATCTCTCTGCTTCATACATCTCTCTCAAGTTTCAACAATATTCCACCATTGTTGAGTTAAACAATTCATCTATATCTCTTTGTTATCTTCTTCTAAAATCACCTTTCTATTGGGTTGAGTTCTAATGGCGGTAGATGAAATCAAAAGTGCAACTTTGATTTTTAGAATAGCCATTGTATCCACAGGGATGGACTTTCCCGTTAACCACTTGCACAGTGTGGGGGAAATTACTATCCTAAAGATAATTTCCTGGAAACGCCTTGCCTATTCATTCAGTATTTTCATCGAATTCTGTTTACAAATTTCTCTCTTTTATTTAATATTTTGCATGCACAATTTCACTCCATTGTATTATTTTCAGAATTTTATACAACATATTGAATGTGGCTCAACAATACTATTCTTCAACCTATTGGACCAAAAATGTCCTCAATGTTATCTTTTGGCTAAAGTCTCTAACCTATTGAATTGGCTCAAAATTACACTACTTCCACCTATTGGACTAAACATGCCTTCAACGCTATTTTTTGGCTTAAAAATGCCCTAAATTAATTATTGATTATATGGAGCTTTGTAAAAACCCAAGTGGCGGTGTATGATTGGTCCAAATATTAATTTGATGTGATTCAAATTACTCAGAACCACCCGTATAATTAAACCCAAATTTCTAATTATCATCCCCACCACGATTCCTTTCTTCTTCCTCATAAATTCCTTCCACATATTGTTATTCCTTTTAATTAGGATATACCAATATTATTGTTTTTAATTACACTACAAGATGAAAGAAAACTTTGTAAACTAAATATATTTACATGCTATTATAGGAAATTGGTATGAGTAACTAAGAAATTGTAAGAAGTTATGTATCCACATTCCTTGCCCTGAATTGCATAGCCAGATGAAAATGTACACACTACTAGATCTATTGCATCGCTACACCATAATCCCTTAATTAATGTTTCATCTCTGCTAGCAATGGTGTAAAAGACCACCTTGTACTAATTAGTCAGGCAGCAAGGTTACACGTGGGGAGGGTAGGATGTACGTTGATCTTACCTCTACCTTTGTGGGATAGAGAGGTTGTTTCCGACAAACTTTCGGCTCAAAATAAAAAGGCAACAGAATAGCTAGATACAGAACAAATGCAGAAAGAGATAGTAATACACATTGAAGAGTGAGTAACTACGCGATAGCTAAATAGTACTACAAAACTAAAATCTACGCTATCACTAAAATAATATTACTTAAAAATAACTCCTCTCCCACACAAGTGCGATATATAGTGGATATATATGAATTGTCATACGTTTGTAATATTGAAATAAAAAAATGATGTCTTGCCTAATTTGGTATACACTGCCACTTGACTTTTTACAAAATCTCATATAGTCAACCATTAGTTTTAGAGGTATTTTTAAATCAAAAATAACTTTGAGGGCAATTTTGATCCGATAAGGTGGAAGGAGGGTATTTTTTACCCAAGTTCAATAGGTTAGGGGCATTTTGGTCCAACAGGTGGAAGAATGATATAGTTTAGGGTATTTTTGGTCCTTTTCTGAATAAACTTTGATTGTTTATATTCGTAGGTTGATTCGAGGACGATATCCAGGCATGTTGACATTGACAAACAATTCATCATACAATGTTTCGTAATTTAATCATTCACATAAATTTGTACTCTTTCACGTATAGTTATTTACTCAAAGTCATATTTTAATAATATCGATATATTTTACAAACGCGTACACTACGTGACTCGAAATATACGTGCAACGCACGTATCGAAAAACTAGTATGTATATATGTTGCAGCGTGCAACCGATCCAAATATATATATATGTTGCGACGTAAATATCAAAATAAATGGAAGCAGATGCCTAAATAAGAGAAAAGTATCGGTTCATGATCTAAAGGTTACAACTTTATCTTATATACCTAAAACATACATACTCTTCTCTCTTTACCATACACACTGGAAAATATTTATCGAACAATTATATCATTCTTCAATATTAGACGCAATACGCAGAAAAAACTACACAAAATGGTAAGAGAGTCAAATTCCTCATCAACACGCCCAACTTCTTGAAATACACTTTGCATCCTACGTTCCGAAGGCACAGCGTTGTGCAAACATTTGTTTAAGTTCATTTTCATGTAAGGAAAGAATTTACACAAGTAAACCTCAATTTTAAATTCCTACATAATTAAGATTCAGCACATGGACCAAATAAGAACAAAAAGGGCAAAATTCTAGAAAGTAAATTGAGGCATCTCTATTTTTCATTCAAGCCCAAAACTACACAGTAAAGTTTGCGACTAGCAGAGATAATATAACAACACCACAAAGTACAATAAGTAGTAACAATGTTAAAATTAAACCGAAAAGTAGCCACCATCCTTACAGCAAATTAGGATCTGAAATCTATATATAGTACAGCATGCAAGGCAAACTAAGTGTACTTAAAATTATTACACCAAACGCAATTAAAAGGACTTTTATCACCTCTACCCAACGCGAAGATTAAGTCAACAAAAGAAGAATTATTCAGTGCCGCTCAATCTGTCTTCAAAAAGCTTTAGAAGACAAAAAAGATTTGCAATGCAAAACCTTTCTCATTAGAACTAGCAAGTCAAAGGGCTAGGGGAGGAACAACAAACCACCTTTACGCCTGCAGACATCGGCCACAAGATCCTGCTCAGCACACACTAACTCGAACAGTTAACTGGGCAGATGACATGTACACTTGAAATACATGCCAACCTATAGCCATGAGAATTTACAAACCAAGTCAGCTTATAATTGGTTGATGATTAATTATAGGCAGAGAACCACAGATCTATAGGAGTCCAAAAAGTTCAGGATCTATAGGACTTGAAATAGATATAAGGTTAGTTCTAGGCAGCAAGTACCATTTTACCGTAACCAAAAAAAAGGTAGCTAGTACCATAGATCTTTAGGGAGCCAAAAATAGATGCCTATATGAATTTCCAAGCGAAGTCAACTACAAGTGGTAGACGGAAAAATAGCTCTAGGCTAACAAGCACCATAGATCTATAAGGAAGTCAAAACACTAAAAATCTACCTTATAAAATAGACCAGAAAGTTGAACTCACTAGATCAGTGTCATCTTACTTAAGGGAAACTCTAATTCCGCCATAACAACTTAGAACTAGACTCTATGAGTAACGCTGGAGCACAGCTGAGCATGGACATAACATTTCTTAAAAAGACTAGTAAAGCTTGTAACATGGGGTTAACACACTTGTAAACTCTAGGCTTCATGATTCAGGTAGAAAACAATAAATACACGTCGTGCCATAGCGGCGAGTCAAAAAATAACCTTACGTACCTCAAGTTTGCTTTCGAATGACGACAACGAGTCAATCCTTCCAATATACATTCAACCTTCGGTGAAATCCTAGCCAATGATAATTCCGTCAGTCCCAAACGGCCCATCAAAGTCAATCTTGAATCTACACTAGAGGAGTTTCACGATTTTGTTGTGGTTGCTGGCATGAAAACTTTAGAAGTCTATAACTTTTAACTAATTTTTGTGAAGCTTCATATACTGCTAAGATTATCTAATGAAAATAATATATAGACATAAAGTTAGTGGTTTTGAAATTCATCCAAAGTGTAAGTCGGCAAAGTGGGGTGTAGATCGATAGAAAAGTGCATATATATCTTTCTGTCTCTAGTTACTTAGCTGCTAAGGTTTTCAGTTATTTACTTGTCACTGAATGAAAAATATATGTCCCTATATGGAAAACTTTAACATGTGAACTTATGTTGGCATAATTAATGACTTTCTCCTTCTTACGTTTTGGCATCTAGTAAATAATATACATATCCTACAACTTTTATCTAGGTATACTACAATTACATATAATAATTTAACATATCATGCATGCTTATAAGTACATAGACTTGTAAATATCTTTTATTAAAATACTCATAAATCATACATATATTATAAAATTAATATATACACTAATATTTCATTAAAACATCCATGTAAAAATATATATTATCAAATTCTAATTTTTCCAAGCTAATATCAAGAGTACATATTTTTGCAGTATTAATTCTCAAAAAGGTATAAAGATAACTTTCTTTTATTATGAGAAAATAGTATCTATCTTTATAATAAAGAAACTTCATTTATAAACTTTCTCATATCATGTGTACAATTTCAAGCGTATCCAAAAAGTAGTAACGGTACTAACTATATAAAATCATATGTATCAGACTTTTTCAAAATATACTTCACTTAAAAGAAAATACCATATCAATATAATATCTAACGATATCAAGGTTGTCAAACTCGCGGGGCCTTACAATGACACTGTCATAAACCCCTATAGCCTGGTGAATGTCCTTAATCCCTTCAAGCTCGTACAAATTTATAACGACGCATCCTGACCTCAAGCTACGGGGTGTTACACCTAATGATCATGATCCCATGTTCTTCAATTATAAATCCCAGAATATTGCTACACACAACAACCCAAAGATAATCATCATAAAGAAATCAGAAGAATGTTCAGAATAAACTGAAGTACAATACGATGTGTCTGGTTGACATTCATAGAGTATTCTTTGGCCTCCTAATGTATTCATTTCAATTATGTTTCATATGCATACTATTCCGGTTTGATGTTGCATATACTATTCGATATGCGTTGCACACGAGTACAATTCTTTTTTTACACACGTCCCTTTTGTCGAGGGACGCGTTGTTCTTGTTGCAGGTTCAACTATACAGGTTAGCAGACTTCTCGCTAGAGATTGTGGATATTCGATGGCGGTATTATGGCTCTCTTCTGGGCCCGAGCTAAGTCAGGTCTAATGTTCTCAGGTAAAGAGACTACGGGTAGGTCATGTAATAACGGGTCGTTATAGTCTTTTCGGTACTTTTGATATTTTCTGAGCCTGTTTAGCTCACATTTAACCCCAGGGGACCGTTGACACGCTGCCCGAGGTATTTGGATAGGATTTGGGAGACTTTTTGGGAACTTTGGGCTTAAAGCGAAAAAAAAACGGACTCAAAGTTGACTTTCGGGTAAATGGACCTTTTTACCAACTTTGTCTATTCCGAGAGGTCCGGATGGTCTTTTAGAACTTGTGTATATTTTGAGTTCGATTCCAGTATCTCGGGTGCACCTTGGGACTTGGGTTGGGAAGTTGGATTTGAGGTATCGGGGGTTGACTCGATCAACGAGATCTCCGTTGGGAATTCCAAGGCCACGGATGCGTTCGTAGCGTGTTTTTATATGTGCCTGCATTTAGGGCATGTGAGCAGATGGCCTCGGGTGATAGTCGGGATTTCGGGTTAGAAGTTGTGATTTGGGGTCCCGGATTCCTGGTGCCCGCTATAGCGGCAGCCACCGTAGGGGTGGACTTGCCGCAATGACGCGTGCAATCTCTTCAGTTGACCACCGGCAAGCCGGTCCCAGGTGGTCGTCGAGGCGGGACCGATTTGTCGTAGAAGCAATATATTACACCTCGTACTTTTGTACGTACAATTTCATCGTGAGTTAGTTATTGTAAACTTGGAGAGCGAGACCATCTTCAAGGTCATATGAGATTAGACTTGTTTAAATTGAGTATATAAGAGTTTAAGACCATGTTTGGTAAGTATATGAAGGTTTAAAGGGTAAACGAATTGAAAAGTATAAGTTTTATCAATGTAATGCTCCGGGCTTTCAGGCTATGGCTTGAATTGCTCGACGTATATAAGTAGACCTGAGCCACAAAGAACTTGAGTCATATTTAATTGTGCATATCAAGTGCTCGGTATATACGAGGATAAAGCTAAAATAATTTTGTACACAACAAGTGGACGACGATGATTGGAAATAATATTTTGTGTTTGCCAAAAGAGGCTATGAACTAGTGCTATATCACATGATCATGATAGTAAAGTATATGAAGTGTGTTAAAAGTGATTATTATTTAAGTGAATTGAGATCAAGCATTAATGATCTGGGTATTGGTTAAATGTTGGAATAAAGTTGGAGAGTAAGGGATTAATTATGGTATTAATTATGATTTTATGAATATGTCACATTTTGGTTGGCCCCACATGGAAACAAGGGAAAAAAATAATAGGTAGGTGGATTAGGTGTCATCTTTAAAAGGAGAATCTTTTTGCAAGAATTATCTTTTAAGGTGGAACCCACTGTCCAATATAAGAGAATTAACTCCATATCTAGCTGACGTAAGACAATTCTTGGAGAGATAATGATAGGCAGTAGCAAATTATATGGGTTGCCTCTATGATTTCCATTTTGGGAGGTATTAACGTGACTTTCTATTTAGGGGTAGCAACGTGACTTTCTATTTAGAGGCTTCAACGTGACATCTTTTTAAGGAAGCAAAGTGTAATTTTTTTCTCAAGAACAACACACGAGTTTTGTTTTATACTTCGCTCTCATTGTTTTGTTGTGTCGTGTGGCTAAATTTGGGTTTTCACCAAAGTGATTTAAGGGATTTCTATCCGCTTCTTAGTTCATTGTTAATAGATGAGTCAGAAAGAGACATGTTGACTACTCCATATATTTCAGTTTACACATGATATGTATGTATATGCATTTACGTTTGCTTTGTTATAGGACTTGGTCGATAAGACATTTTCTTTAGCTTGGGCACTTGTTCGGTGAGACGGATATGTCTAGCATACGGGCCGATGAGACGAGAAGAGACATGTTGCACCGGGTTTTGCCGATGGGTCGGTGAGACAAATTGTACGGCTTTGATGGTTAGTGAGATATATATATATTTTACAGTTGCCTGGCCACTTGGTCAGTGAGATATATGACATTACTATATTGCATTTCATATGAGTTAGATCAGGTGAGATGTTCAGGGCATTCTTTGGCCTCCAGATTGTTATATTTTCAGTTCAGTTTCAGTTTCAATTATCTATTGTCTTACATACTCAGTACATTATTTCGTACTAACATCGCTTTTGCCGGGGCGCGCATTCATGCTCGTAGGTACAAATAGACGGAGCGACCAACCTCCCTAGTAGACAAGACTTGATATCGGTGATTGGTGAGCTCCATTTGTTCGAAGTCGCCAGGTCTTTTGGAGTCTTACTCTTGTGATTACTAACTTAATGGGTAGGTCGAGGCCCTGTCCCGACCATGATTCAGTTATGCTTTCCTTAGAGGCTTGTAGACGTCCTGTATACAGTGTATGAGCGTGATAGCCTTGCCGACTTTGTATATATCTATTTTTGTACTGTTGGTTTTGTACGATCATAATGGCCTTATCGGCTTGCTCAGTTGTGTATATATGTTTTGGGTGTGTGTTCCCAGTTCAGATGAGATAGTCAGTGTTTATGTTTATCCAGATTATGGCCTTGCCGGCTGTTGGTAGTGTCCGTGTGTAGGTAGGCCCTATCGGCCTGAGTTGAGCGTTACCCCTCTAGAGTTACAGATTCATAGGGTTCGCTCGGGCCGAGTGTGGCATCGGGTGCCGGCCACGCCTCTCCATATTTGGGGAGCGACACGGTATCGGGCAAATAATTTCATTAATTAAGTATTAAAAGCCCTAAGTCCCTCATTCTTTATTATTTCGACTTTGGAGTTTTTGAGAGCTTTTCAAGGTGATTCTTGGGGGAAACTCTTTGTGGTAAGCTCTTCTATCTCCCTTCCTATTGCATTTTCAATAATCACCTTAGGATTCCTTTATCATGAAAGTTCATTAAGGGTTTGATAATTTAAAAGAGGGTTCAATGAGTTCTTCATTCTAGACTTCTATATCTTGATTTATTGATTGGGTTAGCTTCATTAAGCATGGAATTGATGAGTAGAATCTATTATCGCATGATTCCTTCCTAATTAGTGGCTAAATTATAGATTTGGAGTTAGGGTTTATACCCAAATTTGGGGGTTTTGCCTAGAATCGGAATGTCACGACCCGACTAGGGCCATGACGGGCACCCGAGGCTAACCACCGAGCACCGCTCATTCTATTACTCATCTGCTTTCATTCATATATCTTATGCTCATAATCATAGAAAGACTATTTCATTTGAAACATATTTACTTTATATACATGAGCCCTTCGGCTATCAAAATAATATATATAAATACAATGAGAAACTTGTGAGACCATACTACCCACACTGCGTATCTACGAGCCTCTACTAGAGTACTAGACATAAGTACGGGACAAGACCCCTGTCACACCCTAAATCCGATAGGGTGTGATGGGCACCCGACCCTTACCTAGGGCCGAGCGAACCCACTGACACTAGTACTACTCATAATCATGCTGGTCCTCAAATCATGACACGAATACATACTGAAAGTTTTTTAAAGAAAAATATACTTTTTACCTTTCGCAACTCAAATAAAATCTGTAACATATGGAACTTATAATACAATGCATAATAATACATCGGCTTACATAGCCGCTTACATAACCGACATCTTATACCCACGATACTGTCTGCAAAGTCTCTAACTGTTATATCCCGCCTTTTTGCATAATCGGAAAATTCGAAATAATTGTGATTTATGAGAAAGGAGGCCATGTTTGAATTTTTCTTAGTATGTGTACGTTGGTTATGGAAGTTGAATGTGGAAACACTGGAGAAGGCCTAAGGGCAAAATTGGAATTTTGAAAATTTGTTTCGGGAATTGCAAAATATGATTCTTAAGGAATTGGGCTTAACAAAAATTAAAAGAAGATGAGGCCCAGAGAGAGGGGTGGCCGGCCAACATGGCTAGGCCAACCCATGTTTTTAATAAAATTTTCCATGTGCTTAATTAATTATAAAGGGGAGCTAGTATGTAGAAGTTTCAAGAAAAATAAAAAAAAAATCAAGAAGAAAAAAAGAAGAGAGCCATTCGGCTCTAAAGGGAAAGAAGAGAAAAGAAAAAGAAGGAAAAAAAATTCTTGGAGCTTGGTTTTGGATTCAAAAATTTGGTTCTTCTTGGATTCCTACTAACCTCAAGGTGCTCTCCAAGTTGGTATAATTATCTTGGCAAGGAAGTGATTCTTTTGGCAAGGAGAATTCATTGGAAGAAGGTAAGAATCTCATGTTTTCTTTTATGTTATGGAAGATTTATGAATGTTAGAATAAGTGGAATTGCATGGAAAGTATGGAATTGTGAGTTGTGGTGTGTGAGCCGTGTATGTGTGTGTGTGTATGTATGGCCGTGTGTGTCACACCCCAACCTTCAATTTTTTTTTTTTTCCTTTTAAAACAAGAATTGAAAGTTGTAAATGAAATACCAAAATCGACACGTGACTCGAGGTATCTCAAAACATGATATATAGATACATACAACATAACACAAGGCGAGCCAAAGGCCTCTGCCATTTCTGTACAACAAAATAACGGCCGACAAGGCCAAACAGTAACCATGACTCCCACGCTGTTCGCAGACTTCTATAGAGTATAACCCGTACAATATATAAAGCTATACCAAAACGGGGACGATCTCGGAGCAAATGGAGTGTCTAACTCCCGATGCTATCTTCCTCTAAGTGCAGGTCCCCGGTCGCGTCCCCGAACTGCGGGCATGAAACGCGACCCCCGAAGAAAGGGGTCGATGCGGAATATGTACTGAATATGTAAAGCGAAAATAAATAGATAATAACCACCGCGCAATTTAAGAGGGAAGAAATCACATACAACCCAATACCACGCAACCTTCGCTTAAGAGAAGACATAAGTAGATGTACGAGTCGCAAGCAAGCCTTAAGTAAATAATTGCAATCCAATTAACAAATCCAGAATAAGTGACACAGTACATCACACGCGCCGCTTCCGGCAAAATAATAATAACAATAACAATAATAATAATAATAATAATAGCCCCATCGGGCAGCCGCTTCCGGCTCGATATCGATAATGGCCCCTTCGGGCATCGCCGCTTCCGGCATAATAATGAAGATAGCCCCTTCGGGCATTGCCGCTTCCGGCATAATAATAAAGATGGCCCCTTCGGGCATTGCCGCTTCCGGCATAATAATAACGATGGCCCCTTCGGGCATAGCGATAATAATAATAATAAAATATCGCACCCCCGCCGGAGTGGTTTTTTGAAAAGTCTTATAAAATATCACACTCCCTTCGGAATGGTTTTGTACACACCCCTTCGGAGTGGTTTTGGAAAAGCCTTAGAAATAGTATATCACACCCCCCCTTCGGAGTGGTTTTAAGAAAGCTTTAGAAAATATCACACTCCCTTCGGAGTGGTTTTGAAAAGTTTTATAAAATATCACTTAATAGAGTCATTCATGGAAGATTCAAGGCAATTCGATTACATTCCGGCAAGTTACGGACGTTTGAGCATTTTTCCAACAAGTTAGGAGGATACTAGTTCAATTGCACTGAATGAATAGTGCTCATTTCAGAATTGGATTTCGACGAACGTAATACCCCCGAGGCTTAAATTCAAGCCTAGTATACCTAGGACATGCCAAAAAGGAGGGAAGGAATAGCTTTACATACCTTACGGATGGCTCACGCTCACTTAAACTCAAGTCCCGTTTCGTCCAGAATCTGCAAATGGTCACAATTACCAATTACTATTCATGCAAGTTAACATTTCAATCTTGGTTTCTATTTGGCTACCGAAATTTCGGCAGCACTTCCCCTATAAATACGACACCCCCGAGATTCAACTCGGCTCAAAACAACCAACAACAACCCAATAACAACATCAATAATATCAACAATCACAATAGAACACACTACTAGTCTTCCTTTCTACATAATGCATTCATTCTCATTCCAACTTCACACTTCCAACTTCATGTCAACGCTTTCATATTCATTTACTAATCCAAAACCATTCAAATATAATTCGGAGACATTTCATATCGTTATTACAAAATATTCACAAAATATACAATATATACAAACTTTCCATCAAATCGTAATCCATCCAAAATTTCTAATTTCCAACATACATACCCTTAATATATTTCCATGTCCCAATTTCATCAACCATAATCATGATTCACATCTTTCTTCCACATTTACGTAAAACTTTATGAACACACTAAATTTTCCATAATGACATACATGCAAATTTCAATGCCAATTCGAATCACTTATGGCTTATTTACGTCACAAATGTTATACAACACAACTAACAAACTAGATAAAATCAACTTCACCCCCTTCCCTCCAATATGGCTCACGGCCTCAACACACACACACACACCACACGGCCATGCATGCACACACCATAATTTTCACGATTTCCATCCAACTTCATGCACTCTAACATCCATAAATCGTCTATAACATAAAGGAAACAAGAAATCCTTACCTTTTTCTCCAAATTTCAACCCGCCGCAAACGTAGTTCTTTCGCTTAACCAATTATATCACGTCGAAGAGCTCCTTGAGCTTGTTAAGAATTCAAAAAGAACAAGATTTTTGGATCAAGGATGGAGGCTCCAAGAATTTTTTCTCTCTTCTTCTTTTTTTTTCTCTCTAGCCGTTTCCTCTCTTCTCTTTGTTCTTGATTTCTCTTTTTTTTTCTTGAAGTTTCTAAAGGATAACAATCCTTATATAATTTAGCACATGCAAAAATTTAATAAATTGGTGGGTTTGGGCCATGGGTTGGCCGGCCACCCACCCAATTTTGGGCCTATTTTCTCTTTTTTTTTTTTTTCCTTTGGGCCCAATTGCTTATAAATCATATGTTGCAATTTCCCGAAACAAATTTCCGAGATTCCAATTTTGCCCTTGGCCCTCTCCAATGTTCCCGTGCCAACACTTCCCATAAGTAACAACATACACTTCACATAAAGTCAAAGCATGGCCTTATTCTTACAAATCGCAATTATGTCCAAATTTTTTGAACGTGCAAAAACACGGGATGTAACATCCTCCCCCCCTTTAGAACATTCGTCCTCGAATGTTAAATTAGCCTTATAGGTCTTACAAGTACTTTGGGGGAAGGTCCTTTAAGTAGATAACACGTATAAATCATCCATAAATTAAAACAGTCGACTGCAGAATTTAGATTACCTGGTGGTGCATCCTGTGGTGCCTCGGGACCTGGTCTTCCGCCTAGTGCATAGATACGATGTGGGGGTCCTGCACTGGGACTAGGTGCTCTACCTCTGCCCCTACCTCGACCAGAAGAAGTCTGAGGTCCTGTCTCGGGGGCTCTTATCGAAGGTGACGACGCGGCTACCGAATTTCCGGGAATAGCGATGGCCCACTCCCCGTGGGACACTCTCTAGCATAGTGCGTCGGATCACCACAAGTATAACACACGCCCCGTCGGCATCGTCCCACATGGCGTCTCCCACAAGTCGCACATCGAGGAGGGGCCATCGCCTCTTGCCCCGACCATGCTCGCCGCCGGGACCTGGCGCATAGGAAGAACTCTGTCCTTGCCGAGGGAATGCCTCTCTACCCCGCTGTGACCCTCGAAACTGCGAAGACGCGCTAGACTGGGGTCTGCTCTCTCTGGTAGAACCTTTATTCTGGCCCTCCAACCTGGCCCTCTTGGGCTGACCGCTACCCTGCTCTGAGGCAGCCTCCCGCTGACGCTTCCGATCTTCTGACCCCTGGGCATAAGCTTGAACACGAGCTATATCCATACCTGGCTGCATGGCAACTGCCATACAAGCCTCCTGTAACTCCGGCTCTAATCCTCTCACGTAGTGATGGATCCTATCCTCCATATCCTGCGCACGCAGAAGGGGCATATCTCGCCAAAGAATTAAACTCTACACTATACTCTCTAACGTACATGCTACCCTCGCTCGCAAGTGAAGAAACCGGTCAACTCTTGCCCGCCTCAACTCGGTGGCATATGATGGCGCAAGAAGGCATCCGAAAATTCTGCCACGTCGGCGGAGGGGCATCCCTCCCTCGGATAACTTCCGGGGCGAAACCGATTGCTTGCTATGCCCTGTAGCCTATAAGAGGCTAGCTCCACAGACTCCGTAGCTGACGCCCTCATTATGTCTAAAGTACGCTGCATGCCATCTATGAACTCCTGGGGATCAGCATTTGGGTCCGTGCCCTTAAACTCCGGGGGACTTAATGTAAGAAAATCCCGCGCTCTGGCACTAGCAGCCCTATCGGGATACTCGTAACTCCTACTCTGCTGTCCACCGAGTAGCAAGCATCTGAGTCAACAAACGTATGGCGTCTTTCATTTCTCTAATCTCCTGACGCTGGGCATCTGATTGGGAAACCGGAGATTCTGATGCTGGTGTTGGAGCTGGAGCTGGGGCTGGATCAGGTGCCTCTCTCAGCTCCTCCGGCGATGGGGAGGTAGGAGGACTCCGGGGCTGGATGCGTATCCCAGCGTATGTCCGAGCTCTAGTAGACCTGGGGGCTTGGCTAGCTACCTCATCCCCAACTGCTTTGCCCTTCTGGGCTGCCGTCGCTTTACCCTTCTTAGGCGGCATTACTGAAAGCACACAAGATCATTAAATTAGGGACTTTATGTACAACACCGCTCTATACGCACGATCTACACCATGAAAGAAAGAATGACACCCTATTAATGTCTCGTAGCTTCGTTTATAGATGTGGTGCACAACACACCGATAAACAAGACTCTACTAGACACAGTCTGCGAACATACCGAGGACTGACCTGCTCTGATACCACTTTGTCACACCCCAACCTTCGTCAGGGTGTGACGGGCACCCGACCCTCGTCAGAGTCGAGCGAACCCTTAGACGTCAACTCAATTTTTTTTTTTTTTAAAACAAGAATTGAAAGTTGTAAATGAAATACCAAAATCGACACGTGACTCGAGGTATCTCAAAACATGATATATAGATACATACAACATAACACAAGGCGAGCCAAAGGCCTCGCCATTTCGTACAACAAAATAACGGCCGACAAGGCCAAACAAGAACCATGACTCCCACGCTGTTCGCAGACTTCTATAGAGTATAACCTGTACAATATATAAAGCTATACCAAAACAAAATGGGCTCTCGGAGCAAATGGAGGCTCGTCTAACTCCCGCTATCTTCCTCTAAGCCGGGTCCCCCGGTCGCGTCCCCGAACCTCGGGCATGAAACGCAGCCCCCGAAGAAAGGGGGTCAGTACGGAATATGTACTGAATATGTAAAGCGAAAATAAATAGATAATAACCACCGCGCAATTTAAGAGGGAAGAAATCACATACAACCCAATACCTGCAACCTTCGCTTAAGAGAAGACATAAGTAGATGTACAGAGTCGCAAGCAAGCCTTAAGTAAATAATTGCAATCCAATTAACAAATCCAGAATAAGTGACACAGTAGATCACACGCGCGCTTCCGGCAAAATAATAATAATAATAACAATAACAATAATAATAATAATAATAATAGCCCCCGTCGGGCCCGGCCGCTTTCGGCTCGATATCGATAATGGCCCCTTCGGGCATCGCCGCTTCCGGCATAATAATGAAGATAGCCCCTTCGGGCATTGCCGCTTCCGGCATAATAATAAAGATGGCCCCTTCGGGCATTGCCGCTTCCGGCATAATAATAACGATGGCCCCTTCGGGCATAGCAGTAATAATAATAATAAAATATCGCACCCCCTTCGGAGTGGTTTTTTGAAAAGTCTTATAAAATATCACACTCCCTTCGGAATGGTTTTGTACACACCCCCTTCGGAGTGGTTTTGGAAAAGCCTTAGAAATAGTATATCACACCCCCCCTTCGGAGTGGTTTTAAGAAAGCTTTAGAAAATATCACACTCCCTTCGGAGTGGTTTTGAAAAGTTTTATAAAATATCACTTAATAGAGTCATTCATGGAAGATTCAAGGCAATTCGATTACATTCCGGCAAGTTACGGACGTTTGAGCATTTTTCCAACAAGTTAGGAGGATACTAGTTCAATTGCACTGAATGAATAGTGCTCATTTCAGAATTGGATTTCGACGAACAGAATAACCCCCGAGGCTTAAATTCAAGCCTAGTATACCTAGGACATGCCAAAAAGGAGGGAAGGAATAGCTTTACATACCTTACGGATGGCTCACGCTCACTTAAACTCAAGTCCCGTTTCGTCCGAGAATCCGCAAATGGTCACAATTACCAATTACTATTCATGCAAGTTAACATTTCAATCTTGGTTTCTATTTGGCTACCGAAATTTCGGCAAAGACACTTCCCCTATAAATACGACACCCCCGAGATTCAACTCGGCTCAAAACAACCAACAACAACCCAATAACAACATCAATAATATCAACAATCACAATAGAACACACTACTAGTCTTCCTTTCTACATAATGCATTCATTCTCATTCCAACTTCACACTTCCAACTTCATGTCAACGCTTTCATATTCATTTACTAATCCAAAACCATTCAAATATAATTCGGAGACATTTCATATCGTTATTACAAAATATTCACAAAATATACAATATATACAAACTTTCCATCAAATCGTAATCCATCCAAAATTTCTAATTTCCAACATACATACCCTTAATATATTTCCATGTCCCAATTTCATCAACCATAATCATGATTCACATCTTTCTTCCACATTTACGTAAAACTTTATGAACACACTAAATTTTCCATAATGACATACATGCAAATTTCAATGCCAATTCGAATCACTTATGGCTTATTTACGTCACAAATGTTATACAACACAACTAACAAACTAGATAAAATCAACTTCACCCCTTCCCTCCAATATGGCTCACGGCCTCAACACACACACACACACACCACACGGCCATGCATGCACACACCATAATTTTCATGATTTCCATCCAACTTCATGCACTCTAACATCCATAAATCGTCTATAACATAAAGGAAACAAGAAATCCTTACCTTTTTCTCCAAATTTCAACCCGCCGCAAACGTAGTTCTTTCGCTTAACCAATTATATCACGTCGAAGAGCTCCTTGAGCTTGTTAAGAATTCAAAAAGAACAAGATTTTTGGATCAAGGATGGAGGCTCCAAGAATTTTTTTCTCTCTTCTTCTTTTTTTTTTCTCTCTAGCCGTTTCCTCTCTTCTCTTTGTTCTTGATTTCTCTTTTTTTTTCTTGAAGTTTCTAAAGGATAACAATCCTTATATAATTTAGCACATGCAAAAATTTAATAAATTGGTGGGTTTGGGCCATGGGTTGGCCGGCCACCCACCCAATTTTGGGCCTATTTTCTCTTTTTTTTTCCTTTGGGCCCAATTGCTTATAAATCATATGTTGCAATTTCCCGAAACAAATTTCCGAGATTCCAATTTTGCCCTTGGCCCTCTCCAATGTTCCCGTGCCAACACTTCCCATAAGTAACAACATACACTTCACATAAAGTCAAAGCATGGCCTTATTCTTACAAATCGCAATTATGTCCAAATTTTTTGAACGTGCATGAAATGTATTTGAATGGCCTTGAACGAATGGTTTTGTTGTCAAAAAAATGAGTATGAAAACATGCAACTTGTATATTAGTTTGAAAAAATGTGAAGTTAGTTTGGAAGTTGTTGCTTTATGAAAACGATATTAGAAAATGACTAATATATGTTTGTAGCGATTCTTGGTGTTGTTGTTGTTGATGGTGTTCTTGGGTTGTTGTTGTTGGTATATTGAGCCGAGCTACGTCAAAGGTGCTATACGTATAGGAGATGCTGCCCAAATTTTTATAGATGAATAAGGGTTAAGATTGAACTCTTAAAAGCTTGTGACTTACATTTGGTAATCTTGACCATTTGTAGATTTTGAAGCAAACGAGATTTAAGGATAAGCAAGCATAAGGCGCAACCTGTGTAAAGCTTACCTATTCTTTTTATGGCATGTCCTAGACCTACTAAGCCGAAAACGGAACCTTGGGGATAATCCTGCTCCTAGAGATCCGAGTTTGATTTTAGTTAATATTCATTCATTCGCAATTGAATCAAAATGCTTATCTTTGGATATAAGAATGCGTAAACCTTCGTACCTTTCGTAAATGAATCCAAATTTGCTCCGAAACTATCACGGATAACCTTATGGAACCTAACGTCGGAAATTTATGTCCGCCGCCTCGACTCGACCCGAGGTGGGCCCGCAAGTTCCGAGACTTCCCTTATTTGATTTGTTTGGCTCATTTTCGTACGATATGAAAAAGAAGTTTTGCCTATGACTCTAAGGTCCGTTTGAAATGTTCTATAATATCGTTTGAACACTCGTTACTACGAACGATACCAAGTTTTCCGAGAATGACCTACGATGTGTTTTTGAGAAAAATTGATAACTTAAAAGTCTGCGGCTTTTGTATATTAATTCCGATTAACTCGATACTCATTTTGAGCCTTCCGATCCTAAAGTGTTCGTATATGAAATTATGTGTCGAGTCCTGGAACTTACTTTTAAATTTTGCATATGGTTTACCGCACCACCGCGCAGCCAATGATTATGACTTCGTTCGCCGGTACCGGGCCGGTTCGTGATCGTGCGGATTATGACATATTCGGCGGTATGATGTGTTACGGTTTCAAGACCTCGCCATAGGGCGGTTCTGCCGTTTATGGTGTTATGATGTGATATGGCATCGATATATTGCGATGATTTGATGTGTGTGATGTGATGATGTGCTCGGAGATGTACGGGGATTTGAAAACTTACGGAGTATGATGTGTTGTGGCACCGGTGTCGGGGGGGGGTGACCACGTTCCCGAAAACCCCATGATTTTTATTTGCATTACGTACATTTGCATTTCGCACGAGGTTTGATCTGTTACTTCCGTATTTGTTCTCGTATCTTCGACTCCCGCCGCCTCCTTGCCTTCTGCTTCCCGCCATCGTACCTTTCCGTGCGACTTCGCACTGCGTTTCGACCTTGCGCGCGAGTCGGGCGCTCGATTGGGTGATTCCCGGTTTTAGGCTACCCATTCTCGTGCTTTGAGTGCTCACCCATCCGAGCCCGTATTTGGTATATATGTTTTGCTATGCACATTACGTACATTTGTATTTGTTCGGAGACGGCGGGGCCTGTCCCGTCATATGTTCGTATGTTCGTTCGTTTGTAGAGCCCGTAGTCATATTTGTGGGTCATGGGTCCGGCATTCGTATGTGATTGTTTTGCGCCCTTAGCGGCCCGTATGTTACTATGGCCTATATGGCCCACATGTTTGTATGTATGTGTATATGCCGGGCGATGTGCATTCCGCCACCTTGATTTTGATATGATGAGTTTTGCGCGGGCGACCATTTAAGGTAACATTCGTTTACGTATTTGTACGATGTCTATTATACGGCTATCGGTACGAATGATGTCCGTGAATCCTTTTGATATGTCCTAATATGACATTTTAGTTCGCAAGTTTGTTTGGGTGCCTAGATAGGGCACCAGTCACGACGGGTACAGGTCGTATTAATTAACATACGAAAACCATAACATAATACTCGACTTGCGCACTTTCCGAGAAAATGGAGCTCACCAATCCCGCCGGAACATCTTCTCCTAATATCTTCGGCACCTCAGGTGTGCCGCGCGGCATGAAACGCAGCCCCGAAGATAGGTGGGGGTGCACGGAATATGTCTTGGCATGTAAAGCATGAACATAATAAGCGGGGTCATACCGAAGTAAAGAGTACCGGAAATCATAAGACTTGCTTTTGAAAACATGTATCATGCATATCAATGTTATAAAATCTTCGTAAAACATATAGCGTGTCCCGGCCTAATGAGGGACTCGGCGTAAAATCATCATATACATATATATAAAGTGTACATATAACGTGCCCGCCCTACAATGAAAGGACGCGAGTTGAGTAAATCATGTCATCATCATGCACGCATATATATATATATATATATATATATATATATATATATAACGTGCCGACCCTCTAGTGAGGGACGCGGAATAGCGTGTCCGGCCCCGCTAGCAAGGGACTCGGTATGCCATCCCGGCCACCTCCATATCACATCATCGTCATATATATATATATAACGTGCCTTTCCGCCCTGCAGTGAGGGACGCGGTGAATAATGCAATGGAATTGCACGAATACATGCCCCGGGACGCGGGATTGAAGGACATATTAAGGCTGAACGAGCGAGGATAGTGAGAAACCATATGCACATAAAACATTTCCGGAGACTCGGTAGTAATCATAAACGAATCGTCATTTGAAAATCGGGACAATAATTATATCAAAAATCTTTCGGACGGTACTCGGAAACATATCAAGTATCATAAGTATATCAAAGTATCGTAGGACCATAGTCGTATATCAAATCATTCGAGCCCGCTGAAAATCAAAGTCATTATACGTTACAAAACTTTCTACGAACGTTTCAAAGCAATCCGGTTCTTTTTACGAATGTTACGGACATTTCTAGACATAGGATTCCTTAGGAACAAACCAGTTATACGACATTCTAATCCAATCATATCGGAGACATAAAGACCGTAGCATGACCATATTATGGATACTAACATCAATAAACAATTATAAGTCATGAACATACTCGGAATTTAAGAGCGGAATTATCTCGAAACTCTCGTGTCATAGCCTAATTACAACTAGGACATGCCCCGAAGAAAGAAGAATGAGCTTTATACCTTAGCCGCTTCCTAAGCTAAGCCAACTTGAATCTCGACTTCTCACGATCTACAATGATGTCATTAGGTATCAACCATTAGCTACAACCCTTTAAGAATCCGATTTCAAATTAACACTTTGTCTACAAAAAATTTCGGCGATTTTCCCCTAAAACTTCAACATCCCCGAGAATTCACTCGCCAAATCAACAACAACCAAACCAACAACCATACCAACAATATCCATAAGTGATTCAAATGCATTCTAACGTTAATAATTCCTTTCTACACAACTCGACAACATTTCAATTATATTCAATAAACTACATGCGATCAATTCGATATCAATGCTCACATATTCGATTACTAGTCCGCAACCATTTCAAACAAGATTTTAGAACATTCCACACAATATGCCATGGAACCCGAAACCACCTATTCCCATAGGGACGACGACAATACATTTCTTTCTCCAAATTCATCAATGGTGCAATTTGCTAATCCATACATTTACAACGTTATTTTCATAAATTCAAGAAGACATATTAGAATCACATTAGCTTCCAAACGGCCCACACGATTACAACTTCCATCTTGAACCATTAAATCTTCCTTTTACAACGTAAAATCCACAACAACATCGACTAGAATACTAAATAACATTAATTAATTTTTCACACACCATGCGCCTTACACGGCCAAACACACAACACACGGTTACAACTTTAACATCAAACTTTCATGAAGCTCATCCGTTTACACACCAAGCAACATATAATTCATCCACCAACATGTAAGGAAGATTAGACCTCGCGCCTTTTCCATTCAACTCTCCACGGCTGACTAGATGTGCTTTGACTAAACGAACGGTTTTTCTTACTCCAACCACTACTCCACGTTATAGAGAACCTCCAATTAGTAGAGGAACTAGGAGAAAATAATTTTTTGATCAATGTTTCGAGCAATTATTGCTATGCTTGGCCGAAAGTACTCTTTTTGTTGTCTCCAAGTTCTCTTGATTTTTCTAGGATTGTAAAATGATGAGTTGTGCCTTGTAATTCATCCCACATATATATATATATATATATATATATATATATATATATATATATATATATATATATATATATATATATATATATATATATATATATATATATAATTGCTTGCACATGCAAGTAAGCTCCTCCTCTTTTTTTCTCCAAATCTTTTTCTAGAATTATCTTGGATAATGCATGAAATTTTCCTTTTTTTTTCATGACTTGCTCAAAAATATGGGCCCCCCAAAAGATGAACACATGGGCCCCTGATGGCCAAACACCCAACATATGTGTCCCCCAATTTCGAAGGGCGTGAGGGCACCCGACCCCAACCCAGGCCGAA
>NW_026715819.1:0-41945 GCF_029784015.1 Lycium ferocissimum | reverse complement strand
TAAGATGGTTTGATCTGAAAGTCTGTTTGGGTGTCCAAATAGGGCGCCAGTCGCGGCCCACGGGGCTGGGTCGTGACATTGTCCTTTGCAAAACGAATGGTTTTCTTGTTCTAACAACTACTCCACGTTGACGAGGGCCTTCCAATTGGTGGAAAATCTAGGAGAAATTATTTTTCCATGATCAAATTTTGGAGGCAATTTTCGGCCAGCCCCATGGCCGATTGTCTTTCTCCTTCTTTCTCCATATTTCTTGAACTTTCTAAGGTGGGAGAATGAAAAATATATCTTGCATGTCATCACTTGTACATATATATATAATATATATGCACATGTACGGCCATGTGCACTTTTTTTTTTTCTTTTTCCTTTTTTTTCTCCAATTTTCTCAATTCTCTAGAAATTTCTTGAATTGCAAAAGATGAATAAGTCTTGCATGGTAATGAATTATACATATATATATACGTGCCCCCTTACAAATATAATTTACACATGTGGCCCCATGGCCCACACTCCACACATGGCCACATATGGCCATTTTCATGAAATAACCAACTTTCCATGATTATCTTTTTAACTCCAAATTTTCCTTAATATTTCCATCCGATAAAATCATGAACGACTTGTACCTTAAAACAAAGTTAGAAAAATAGCCCTGTCGTTAACTTTTCGCAATCAACTCGGAATATCCAAATGTACAAAATGCAAGGTATAACACAAGGGCTATAGGATCATCAAGAACTGAGATACTCCTAGTACTTCTAAGAGTAGAGTAATATGGAGACTCGATTACTCGTTGTTCGCTCATGTCATAGGATTATGCCAAAATGAAACACCAATATGTTCCATAAAACATCCCACACGGTGTTTTCCAAATTTCTCAACTAACCATAACCTTATCCATAATACCATAATCAAGGAATTATATTTAATTTAATCTCAAATTAGTCCAAAATTTCCTTTCAAATTGTTATACCCCGCATTTTGCGCGTTCGGATAGTTTGGGATAATTGTAACAAGTTAAGGACAATGCAATGTATTGATCTTGTTTAATATATATGTTGGTTATGAAAAATTTAGACGTGGAAATATTGGAAAAGACTAAGGGTAAAATTGGAATTTTGGAAATGGGCTTCATGAATTACCCAAAATATGGACCAAGTAATTGGGCTTGGAAATTTTTTTTTTTTTAAAAAAAAAACAAGGTTGTGCCCCATGAGGAAGGGTGGCCGGCCATAAGGGCTATGGCTTGGCCAACCCATGATCTAAGTCATGTGACATGGTCACATGACAATTTAATTATAAGAGGAGCAAAGGTTCAAGAAAATTCAAGAAGTGTGAGAGAAAGAAAAAGAAAGAAAGAGAGAGAAGGAGAAGAGCAACCATGGCCGTTCGGCCATGGTCTTCAAATTTTGTTCCCTCAAATCTTGTTCCCAAAAATTTTGTTCTTGTTGTATTTTCACTAATTCAAGCCTCCTCTACAACGTGGTGTAATTGTTTCGGAAGGAAGAGCACTTGTTTCTTCAATTTGACACCTTGGCCAAGTGAAGAACTTTGGAAGAAAAGGTATGATTTCATTCTCTTTTATGGGTTATGAAGATTTGGTTTATGTTGAGAAATGTAGAGATGAGTAGAAATTATGAGAATATGGAAGTTGCATGGTGAATGTGAATGCTTGCATGGCCGTGTATGAGCTATGTTGTATGGTTGAGATGAATTGAATTTTATGTTGTATTTTAGTTGTGGTTATTGTGGAGTTTGTATTGGAAATGAAAGTTGAATAAAAATTGGATGAAGTTGGAATTTTGCATGTTGGCCGTGGCCTATATATGGATGGAATGGTGATGGATTTATTTTGTTTAACATGTTCGTTGTGTTGTTGTGATCATTACAATGCAAATGAGGCATATATGGGTTAAGTTTGCATGAAAATGGAATGTAGAGAAATTATGTCATATTAATGCGATTTTATGATATTAAGATAATGAAGTTGTTAAAGTGTAGATTGTGGTTGTGGTTAATGAATTTGAGAAATGATAATGTGTTATGAATATGTTTGTCAAAAAATGGAAGTTTCGGATGAGTTATGATTTCGGTGGAAAGTTTGTGTATTTTGCGAATAATGTGAAAAATCATATGTAATGCCTCCAAATGATGTTGGAATAATCTTGGTGGGTAATGAGTATGAAAATATTGATATTGGTTTGGAAATATGAAGTTAGTTTGGAAGTTGTCGCTTTATGTGGAAAGAAGACTATTTATATTAGTAGGCGATTCTAGCCGATAATTGATGTTGTTGGATTGGTTGTTGTTGATATTTTAGCCGAGTTGTATTCTCGGGGTGTTGTATTTGCAGGGGAGGTGCTGCCGAAATTTTATTACACAAACATTAGTTCAAAATGAATGCCTAAAGCCTTATAGTTAACATATGGCAAACTTGACCATTTGTAGGTTTTGGACGAAAAGAGGCTTGAGTTTTGGAGAACGTAAAAGGCGCCAAAGGTATGTAAAGCTCCACCTTCCTTCTATTGGCATGTCTTAGTTGTACTAGGCTTGGATTTGGACCTCGGGGATGACTCTGCTCTTCGGAATTCACGTCCAAATTTGCCTCTTTTCATTCGGTGAAATTGAATTAATTATGTTGCCAATGACTAGAAAAGTAGTCTAAGTACCAAAAACTTGTGCAAATTGAATCCGACTATCTTAAACCTTCTATAAGTGATATTATGAAAACTAAAGTACGTATTATGTATATGCCACCTCATTTGACCCGAGGTGGGCCCACTATCCCCGAGTTTTCTGTACGGTTTTGTTTGACTTGTTTTGAGTAAAATGCAAAGGAAACTCTTGGTTATTTTCTAATTGCTTTACGAATTATTTTATTGATTTAATTACTTTAAGGAGTCATACATTTTGATCATCGTTTAGTTTTCTTCGTATGAAACGTTGGTTATCTGAGTTATGCTACCGAATTTCTGTATATGTTTTATATTTTGATATGTACAAATGACCTCTGAAGTCCTATTTTGATAAGAATCCTCCGCGGCTTCTAAAAGGTATGTACTATGCCTCGTCCGGACCTTTTTTCTTGATATGTCATTTGATTATTCCGTCCGATCTCGGTATATGTCGAACGTTTTATATTGCATTTAGTTTCTCACTACTCCGCTCGTGGATGCCTCAATGCTTCCTTCACTGAGCCCGGGCCAGGATATGTTATCAAGCGTTTTCCACTGCATTGTTCGCCGTGCCTCGGTGTGAGGGGGCAGGTATATATGTACATGGGTTGTGGTGTATGATGTGCCATGTACACACTCTGATATGATATGATATGATATGGCCATCTGATATGCTATGATATGCGCGCACTTCTGATATGATCTGATATGTTGTGGCGCCAGCGTCAGGGGGCGACCACTTTCTGTTTGCCGAGTCCCATAATGGGGCCGGCTATGGCATATTTTCTATTATGCATTTGCCTATGTTTTATGAGTAAGCATTTCTGATACTCCGACCAATACATTTGTGCTCTGTATCCTCTGTTCAGTTATGATTCTGTTTATCGTTTTTCTTTATGCTTTACATGCTCAGTACATATTTCGTACTGACCCCCTGTTCTTCGGGGGCTGCGTTTCATGCCGCGCAGGTACACCCAGAGGAGTACAGGCTATTATAGAAGATGTTCCAGCGGTGTTGGCAAGCTCCTTTTTGCTCCTGGAGTGCTGCCGAGTCAGAGTGTGTATGCTATGTGTTCTGGTTATCTGTTAGAGACTTTGCAGACAGAGTGTGGGTTCTGAATGTCAGTTATGAGCGGCTCCATCAGCCGATGTGTCATTCTGTATTTTTCAGTAGATTTCCATATGTTTACCGATTCTGTCAATTTTGTAAACTACAAAGGACATTTCCAGGATTTTTGTTGTACTTGTCATTTTTGTCTGATTAAGAGTATGAAAGTCTATGTATGTAATAAGAGTCAGTGGGTTCGCTCGGCTCCGAATACGGGGTCGGGTGCCCATCACACCCTAATAAAAATCAGGGTGTGACAAAGTGGTATCAGAGCAAGTCTGTCCTAGGGGTTGTCGCAAAGTCGTGTCCGATGAGAGTCCCGTTTATGGTGTGAAGCGCGCCACATCTATAAACGGGAGGCTACGGGCATTTAGGGATTGTTGACCTTCTTTTTTCTCGTCTTAGATCGTGCGATAGCGCCAAGTCATAGGAAAATGAAATTCCTATATGTGGGCTTTACATACGATGGAGGAAAGTAAGTGATGACACGAAAGCTACGGAAATGAATTTTGATATATTTGTTTTGCTACTGGAAACTGGAAGTTTTGAATAACGGGGATGCGTTATGTAACTGTATGTTCTGTGAGGCATCGCCAGAATTTGATGTGTACAGAGTTTGAACAACAAGCATGATAAAAGAGATTCTGCTGAAATGGCTAATTAGAATATTTAGTCGGATACATCAAAAAGGGGAAAAGAAGATATTGTAAGTAGACAATAAATGAGACGCGCTGTTCAGAAAAGTTATGGATTTGGGTATGCCGTGAAAAATGATTATAGGAAAGACGATTAACAGTTTGAAAGATCAAGACGAATCACATTCAATGCTTAGTAGCAGCAAAGTCTGTTAGCGGATTTAGTGACAACCGACAATCAATTTTGCGGTGAATTATTATGTAGGGGTGGTAGATGAAGATCTAAATAGGACAACGCCCAAAATAATTATATGTAATGACGACGAGGATATATTTGTTTCTATTGAGGAACTGGGAATCTAGGACGAAAGATGGAAGTTGTGGAATACGGAGGGTAAAACAGTAAATATGGAAAATAGGACGTGTTATGGAAACGTCTCGAAATCTGTGAGACTTCAATCTGTCCTAGATTATGTAGTAAAGGTCATGTGACCAAGTGGACGCAATTATACTGGCATTAAAGCATCGTATCTCACCCGAGTTTCAAGGTTAAGCGTGCTACGACCAGAGCAATTTTGGGATGGGTGACCCCCCTGGGAAGTGCATTAAGGGTTTTATGAATATGGATGTATGAGATGAACGGGAAATTAGGATAACCAAAAGAAAATTAGGATATGCGGAATAGATAGAAAGCTTAATAAGGATGGCCACGAAGATACGTAAAGCCCAATGACGACGTGGCCAAAAACAGGACACGATTTATGTGACTAGAATACACGAATAAAGTGTGAACATAAAAGTGAGCTGCTGAATGTATGGAAAAAGACTTGTTACATTCTGTAGGGAAAAGCGTGGAATTAAGATTATATGTTGACGAAAATAATAAGAAGAATAAGGAAAGGAAGAGTGACATGTTATGTTGCACTAAGTTTTAAGGAACACCTCCCACGCCATCTGTAAAGGGCATTATTTTTATTTGGGAAAAATCTTGTCTTGGAGAAGCGTATATGAATGGCGAAATCGCAATTCAGCTAAATGGGCTAGAATACGCTCCGACCATATTGTGCTTTAGAAGAAGGCTCAAATTGGCGGGCGAGAACGCCGATGAATCGAAGGCAACTATGATGAGAGAGTCCAGAGTACATAAGTAAATACGTGTGATCTAAGTAGTTCGTCTAGAATCTAAGAATAAGTCGGAAGATAAATCATGTGAATTAAGTACTGGAATGCCTTGCGATACTTGCCAAGCTCTAGCCTCTTCTGACGGTGGTTGAAGAATATTTTCTGATAACCGCTTATTAAATTGGGCTCGACAAATTAGAAATGGAATTCGTGGGAAAAATATATGCATAGACATGGATAAAAGGAATGAAAAGAGTACCACAGAAAGCACTTGAGATGGGCGTAATTAATTGACTATGAGCTGGGAGCAAATGGAAAATACAGGGTTATGAACCGAAGAGGTAGTACGACAGAAGGCCATAAGATAAGACTACTATTAAGATGAAGTCAGTGTGATTTTGGATAAGATTGTAAGTTGACAATGAGTACATTGAAGGAGTGAGAGAATAAGAAGCATAAGGGAATACTCCGTACCATGTATATATGACCTTATCGTGGAAGTAGTGCAAACCATAAGAGACAAGAATTGAGAATTGAGAATTTGTGAAATGACTAATATGTTGAAAGTTTATTGGAAAAAATAGACGGTACCTATCTTATGGAAGGAAGATGGTATTGTCAGAAAGCTTGGCATATTTATCGTCTAAATCTAAATGTTACGGGATGAAGAGTTTGAAATGATTATACGCACTAACTTTTGACGGGAATAAATACAATACAATTTGGATATGTTGTTGCCGCAACGATGTTATCTGAACACTAATCACTAATGGAAATTATTAGAGTATGGCTCGAATCAATTGTTACAATAGTGATATTGCCTGAGCCCCAACCATCGACTAGATTTTGTACGAGATATTGGGAAACTTTACCATCTGTGAAGGTGTTAGAATTTCATACGGAGGTAATCTAAGTTATAGAAGAAAAAGAAAGACGTGGATACGGTATGGTATGCTAGATGCATTCGGAAAGAAACATGTGAGTCTGAAAATTTTAAATGGAGATATAAGATGGAAGGTAATTAGACAATGATAGAGGAGCGCCCTAAAGGGGGAAGCGGATAAGAGAGACGCAAAGGTAGGATGGAAATCAACTGATATTATGGCGCGTTTAATGTGAACGCTTGAATTTTCTGTGAGATCCTATGCTGAAACCAGTTGGTGCAGTCTGAAACCGACAACCAACGGATGGGAGACAAGACGGTAATTAAAGTGGTACTAGGAAGTGTCGATGAAGGTTGTGAGTAATATGATTCCAGGTAATGGATGCTTGTAAAAAGGGAAAGGAATACGACAAATAGAATCAGCGCATTTGGTACGAATGGGATATGTAAGATAGAATAAATCGGAAAAAGGAGAGACTATGATTGAGATCGAACACACTTTCTGCAAATTATGTGAGAACGGTCATGTAACTCACGAACATTTGCACAACAAGCAAACCAGGTGAGTACATGATTGATAAGAAGTGTAAGGGTCCAATAATAACAGTATGGTTATGACATTTTGAATACGATACGGGAAATGCAGAGATGGTCTAGACCGTGTTACCAAAATGAAATTGGTAATAAAAGTAAGTAGAACTTGACCAGGATTAATTAAAGATTCCTCCCGATACTGATTGTAAGACAAAGGGAGAAGCCAAGGAACAACCTAAAGGTTAGTAAGACGATGCTAAGGCATTTTTTTTTTGGATTAACTTACGTACGTTTACATACTCTCGCAGAGATTACAATATAATTAGTGGCAGTGAAGATCAAGAGCTAAATCGCAGAAAAGCAAATGAAAGAGTTTGAATTAAAGACAACGGAGTGATATGAAATAAATGCCAAAGATATGACAGATGAAATTAAGAAAATTATGAAATGGCTAAACAGGATTACTAAGACTATGTAAGATTATACCTCAAGAAGGTAGTGAAGTTTCATAAGAACCTATACTTGCTATGTCGAACGGAACCCCTAGCATGTGGCTAACCCTGGAGGTCTGTCCGAACGAAATTGAAGATACCAGTAAGTCTTGTACCAGCATTTGCTCTTAAACTGACGGGCGAGCTAAGCGTGTTATTCAGACGGTAGAAAATAAGTTACGAGCCCGTATCATTGATTTCAGAGGCAACAGGAGCGAACACTTACTACTTGTGGAGTTTACTAGTAATAATGATTACTAATCTAGCATTCAGAAAACATTGTAGGAGGCTTTGTATGGCAAGAACGTATGTTACCGATTGGCTGGTCTGATATGGACAAGACTAAGTTACCTGGTTTGAACATAATCCATCGGGCAGTCAAAAATGTGAAACTCATTCGGGGACGGTCATTAGCGACTCAGAGCTGACAGAAATCACATATGAGTAATCGGTATTGACGCTTAGAATTCCAGCTTGATGACTAGGTGTTTCTGAAAATATCGACCGTCAAAGGTGTTATGAAATATAATCAACGATAAAAGCTTAGCCCAAGAGATGTTGGACCTTATTGGGTCATCTGTAAAGTGGGCAAGACGCCTATGAATTAGATCTGCCACCTGAGGTAGGAGCAGTGCATCTAATGTTCCGCACGCCTATGTTTTGCAAATACATTGTGACCCCTATAATATTCGCCGTGGAGGGGCATTCGAGGAATAGAAGAGCTGCCCTACGAGAAACGTCCAATAGCGATCCTAGTTGCAGGAAGGAAAAAAACTGCGAGACAAAGATGTGGCTTCCATTAGGGTACTATTTGGCGGAATAGCAGTAAGGAAAAAGGTGACTTAGGAAACTCCAGGCGAGATGAAAAAGAAGTACCCCCATTTGGTTCCTATACCTACGGATAATCAGAATCACTTATTTGATTGTGCTGAGTAGTGCACGAGTTGTGTGTGATAACCGTACGAGGAAGCTCCCCCAGAAATACTTGTGAGCCCTTATGAGGCTAATTTAACATTCGAGGACGAATGTTCTGAAGGGGGGAAGGATGTTATACCCCGCATTTTGCGCGTTCGGATAGTTTGGGATAATTGTAACAAGTTAAGGACAATGCAATGTATTCATCTTGTTTAATATATATGTTGGTTATGAAAAATTTAGACGTGGAAATATTGGAAAAGACTAAGGGTAAAATTGGAATTTTGGAAATGGGCTTCATGAATTACCCAAAACATGGACCAAGTAATTGGGCTTGGAAAATTTTAAAAAAAAAAAAAAAAAACTAAACAAGGTTGGCCCAAGGAGAAGGGTGGCCGGCCATATTATGGCTTGGCCAACCCATGATCTAAGTCATGTGACATGGTCACATGACAATTTAATTATAAGAGGAGCAAAGGTTCAAGAAAATTCAAGAAGTGTGAGAGAAAGAAGAAAGAAAGAGAGAAGGAGAAGAGCAACCATGGCCATTCGGCCATGGTCTTCAAATTTTGTTCCCTCAAATCTTGTTCCCAAAAATTTTTGTTCTTGTTGTATTTTCACTAATTCAAGCCTCCTCTACAACGTGGTGTAATTGTTTCGGAAGGAAGAGCACTTGTTTCTTCAATTTGACACCTTGGCCAAGTGAAGAACTTTGGAAGAAAAGGTATGATTTCATTCTCTTTTATGGGTTATGAAGATTTGGTTTATGTTGAGAAATGTAGAGATGAGTAGAAATTATGAGAATATGGAAGTTGCATGGTGAATGTGAATGCTTGCATGGCCGTGTATGAGCTATGTTGTATGGTTGAGATGAATTGAATTTTATGTTGTATTTTAGTTGTGGTTATTGTGGAGTTTGTATTGGAAATGAAAGTTGAATAAAAATTGGATGAAGTTGGAATTTTGCATGTTGGCCGTGGCCTATATATGGATGGAATGGTGATGGATTTATTTTGTTTAACATGTTCGTTGTGTTGTTGTGATCATTACAATGCAAATGAGGCATATATGGGTTAAGTTTGCATGAAAATGGAATGTAGAGAAAATATGTCATATTAATGCGATTTTATGATATTAAGATAATGAAGTTGTTAAAGTGTAGATTGTGGTTGTGGTTAATGAATTTGAGAAATGATAATGTGTTATGAATATGTTTGTCAAAAAATGGAAGTTTCGGGTGAGTTATGATTTCGGTGGAAAGTTTGTGTATTTTGCGAATAATGTGAAAAATCATATGTAATGCCTCCAAATGATGTTGGAATAATCTTGGTGGGTAATGAGTATGAAAATATTGATATTGGTTTGGAAATATGAAGTTAGTTTGGAAGTTGTCGCTTTATGTGGAAAGAAGACTATTTATATTAGTAGGCGATTCTAGCCGATAATTGATGTTGTTGGATTGGTTGTTGTTGATATTTTAGCCGAATTGTATTCTCGGGGTGTTGTATTTGCGGGGAGTCTTTGCCGAAATTTTATTAGACAAACATTAGTTCAAAATGAATGCCTAAAGCCTTATAGTTAACATATGGCAAACATGACCATTTGTAGGTTTTGGACGAAAAGAGGCTTGAGTTTTGGAGAACGTAAAAAGGCGCCAAAGGTATGTAAAGCTCCACCTTCCTTCTATTGGCATGTTTTAGTTGTACTAGGCTTGGATTTGGACCTCGGGGATGACTCTGCTCTTCGGAATTCACGTCCAAATTTGCCTCTTTTTCATTCAGTGAAATTGAATTAATTATGTTGCCAATGACTAGGAAAGTAGTCTAAGTACCAAAAACTTGTGCAAATTGAATCCGACTATCTTAAACCTTCTATAAGTGATATTATGAAAACTAAAGTACAAATTATGTATATGCCACCTCATTTGACCCGAGGTGGGCCCACTATCCCCGAGTTTTCCTGTACGGTTTTGTTTGACTTGTTTTGAGTAAAATGCAAAGGAAACTCTTGGTTATTTTTCTAATTACTTTACGACAGCTGATTTAATTACTTTAAGGAGTCATACATTTTGATCATCGTTTAGTTTTCTTCGTATGACTTGGTTATCCGAGTTATGCTACCGAATTTCGTATATGTTTTATATTTTGATATGTACAAATGACCTAAAGTCCTATTTTGATAAGAACCCTCCGCGGCTTCTAAAAGGTATGTACTATGCCTCGTCCGGACTTTTTTTTTTTCTTGATATGTCATTTGATTATTCCGTCCGATCTCGGTATATGTCGAACGTTTTATATTGCATTTAGTTTCTCACTACTCCGCTCGTGGATGCCTCAATGCTTCCTTCACTGAGCCCGGGCCAGGATATGTTATCAAGCGTTTTCCACTTCATTGTTCGCCGTGCCTCGGTGTGAGGGGGCAGGTATATATGTACATGGGTTGTGGTGTATGATGTGCCATGTACACACTCTGATATGATATGATATGGTATGGCCATCTGATATGCTATGATATGCGCGCACTTCTGATATGATCTGATATGTTGTGGCGCCAGCGTTAGGGGGCGACCACTTTCTGTTTGCCGAGACCCATAATGGGGCCGGCTATGGCATATTTTCTATTATGCATTTGCCTATGTTTTATGAGTAAGCATTTCTGATACTCCGACCATTACATTTGTGCTCTGTATCCTCTGTTCAGTTATGATTCTGTTTATCATTTTTCTTTATGCTTTACATGCTCAGTACATATTTCGTACTGACCCCCTGTTCTTCGGGGGCTGCGTTTCATGCCGCGCAGGTACACCCAGAGGAGTACAGGCTATTATAGAAGATGTTCCAGCGGTGTTGGCAAGCTCCTTTTTTGCTCTGAGTCTTTGGAGTCGAGTGTGTATGCTATGTGTTACGGTTATACGTTAGAGACTTTGCGGACGAGTGTGGGTTACGAATGTCGGTTATGAGCGGCTCCATCAGCCGATGTGTCATTACGTATTTTTCGGTAGATTTCCATATGTTTACCGATTTCGTCAATTTTGTAAACTACAAAGGACATTTCCGGATTTTGTTGTACTTGTCATTTTTGTCTGATTAAGAGTCTGAAAGTCTATGTATGTAATAAGAGTCAGTGGGTTCGCTCGGCTCCGAATACGGGGTCGGGTGCCCATCACACCCTAATAAAAATTAGGGTGTGACACAAATTCACCTCATGGCCGTCAACTTCAATTCAACACTTTATGATTTTTCTCCTATGATTCTTTCCTCTCTAAGAATTGCTTAACCGTTACATCATCTCAATCATGTAAATAATAGAAAGAACATACCTTATAGTAGAAGAACTTCACTTTATTCACCCCTTTCCAAGACCAAGTTCATCACCACCTTGAAGAGAAACATGAACAATTACCTTCCATGGATTATCCTTGGGGTTTTGATGTTGGTATTCTCTTTTAATACTATGGAAAGGTTATGTAAGATTATGGAAGGTTATGGAGGATTATGGAATATTATGAAAATTTATGGAGAGTTATGAAAATTTATGGAGAGTTATGGAACCCTCAAGAGCTCTCTAGAACTCTTTAGAAGTGTGGTGAATGAAAAGATGCTAAAAAATGATGGGTTAGAGGGATATTTATAGGTGTGTTGGGTCGGGTACTGTAGCAACCCGGGTACTGTAGTAGTCCGTTTCTGCTCTGTCGGCCTAACTTATAACGTCCATAATTCTCTACTCCGATGTCATATCGATGAGTGGTTTATTGCGCTGGAAACTAGACTCGACAAACTTCATTTTAGGATTTTGAAACACCTTAAAACTCCCAATATACTAGGAGATATACTCCTCCAAAGTTGACTCAAAATTCTGTCAATATTTTTCCAAATTTTCGACAAACTTATTTTACCTTTAGACGCTTGCTTAACACTTGGTAAGAGTATTCATTAACCTTATAAGGGTTCCATGACCTCTTCGAGCTTACGTTAGTTTACTCACAACGCACATGATGCGAAAAAATTTTCGAGGTGTAACAGTATGGGCGTCATGGGACAACCTGTAGAAGGGCAACCAAAGGAAGAACTTCCCCAACTACCGTTGGATCAATTTGTACCAGATCAGAGTTCCAGAATAGGACCAAGGTAAGGATTTCGATCGTTGAAATTTCAAGATTCGAGTAATAAAATAAGAAAATGAAGCTTTTCGCTATATTGAATGTCAAGATTACTACATGTAAGTATAAAATGTTTGTGTTTGCATCAGGGTGAAATGCAGAATCTATTATTAATAATTTTAGAGAGGAAGTAAGGGAACATGTACATAAGAGATGGTTTGCGAGCATATACACCTCTGTGTAAGAGGATTGGTTGTAGTTTTCTGAACTGATGTTCAAATGCGATATATGAAATGAGCAATATTACTTCACATTCTTTCTATATTGATCAGCCCTGTGTGATTGAGTTGCATATTATATGTGCTTCTATAGTTGGCCTTGTGAGGCATGAAATGCATTTTCTAGGCTGTGTGCAGGTTTGGGATTTGTAATAATTATAGAGGAAACTCTGCCAAAATTTCTCGAGGACTTAAAGGAAATTGTGGAAATCTTCAAGTGGAATTGTTATGAGAGGTAAAAAAAAAAATGGTCTGGTAAAGAGTAATTAGAGGTGAAGTTAGCAGTCAATTATGGAATAGATTGAGCAGGTATGTATTAAGTTGGAAAAAGGAAATAGCAGGATAATGTGACAAGTATATGAGAACAAGATATAAGAACATGAAGAGGAAGCTACGTGTTTCCTTAAGCGGGAGGTCAAGAGAGACCTTGCATAATGAAAGAGCCAAAAGGATAAGCTACTTTAGAAGAAGTTCACTTATCAGGGAAAAGTTGACCGACCCTTATATGTCTTTGTGAGACCGAGTTATGAAATGAACTTGATATATATATATGTGACATAGGTACGGACCGACAGGTTAGAACTTGATCCGTGATTATGGAAGAGAGTATTCATGTCACTACGGACCAGCCCTACGAACTTTAGCGATATTATGAGATAATAGACCGAAAAAGGAGTTTTATGGGATTTAGAATTTACTAAGGATAATTATGTAACAAGAGTTCATGGTTATTGATACAAAAGGGAATGAGAAGTAAAGAAAGAAAGGATACAAGGCTACGATAATGGAAATAAGATAAGGATGATCAATGAGACAAAAGGACGACTAGTGGCCATTGTCAACTATGTGTAATGTATATGGTTAAAAGAAGAAGAGTATGTTACCAATAGAGAAAGAGAAGTAGAGAAGGAATGAATATCAAGACATCCATTCGTTATAGTAACTCGATAAGTAGAATGTGAGAGAGGAATCATCCCTTGTGAACACCTCGATGATAAGTAGGGATGTTATTGGATATCATAGGGTGGTTATAGTCTTGGATTGTACCGTAAACGATAAGTAATTGATATGACTCTGGCATGAGGCAATAAGATTATATGTTGAGTAGAATAACTTATACATGAGTAAAAGGATGACTCTATGCCTATATAACCTTCCTTCAAGGAACCTCGAAAGGACCACACTTTGCTACGTTACTAATATATTGGAATATCAAGGACGAAAATGCCTATGATAATGTGGACTGATCAAAGAAGGTTATGGAATCACTTGAGCAAAGAAACGAGACGCACGACAAGAAAATGGATAAGATTTGATCTTAAATAATCAGTGGACTAATCTTGTGTACCTATAAAGGTAGTAACGGATAGAATCATATTCCAAGTAAGCTATACGACAGTGTCTTAGGAAGAGATCAATAAGGAAGGGCAGGTCAATAAATGGTAGGTTTACGGACGTTGCGGTAAAAGAAATATAGAATGGTCATGGGTTGTGTATGCGAAACGCAACTAATATGTGGAATGATTTGTGGGTAACGACGAACGTGTGAAAGAAAACCTACGACAAAGGGATCTAGCATACGGTTTCAGGGTTGCGGTAAACAGATGATAACAAAGGATTTGACCATCGACATTATAAGGCAATGAAGCATGCGGAGACATAAAGGCGAACTGATAGAAAATATGAAATGTAGGATGAAAGTGGGACAGAATCCCTAGATACCAGCAAGATGAGGGAAATTGCGGAACGACTCAACCCCAAATTTTAAGTCAAAGTTGGAAGGTGAATGTGGTTGTGCCTAAAGTTATCATACTGCTAATGAGGTCCCTTAGGGAAAGGAAGAAGACGAAGTAAAACACGAAAATGGATGAGATATTGTTTTAGTGTTTATTAGACCAACTTAAGTATTCATACGGGACAGTATAAATGGAAATCATGTTTCAAGCAAGTTATGTTGCAATGTCTTAAGAGAAAACCATTAAAAGGGAACGGAATTAGAGGACGAGTGTGGGTGCTAAGTGTCACGACCCAAACCGGAGGGCCGCGGCTGACACCCAAGACCCTACTCGGCTGAGTGTCATACTACCATTCTATTCGTGAGTCAAACCTTCTTGTGAACCTTTAATTTGTGAAATGATGCTTCCGTCAAGTAAAACATGAAAAACTTTTCAATAAAACTCTTTCATCATGTCAGGGACTTCTCCCTTATCGTTAATTCAAAGAAAACCTTTAGTCACAATAAAATCTTTAAAACAAAGCATACGAACACATCGACCTACATGGCCACTTTACACAACTGTTGACATCTCGATGCACTATCCACAGGACACTGTCTGTAAAAGTCTCTAACATGTAACAAGATACCATAACATATGTTGGGACAGGGCCCCAACATACCCTTAATGCATCTAACTAAAGGACATACGTAAGTACTCTGACTCGGCAACACTCCAAACAGAAATGGAGCTCACCAATCCAGCTTATAGCCTAGGAATATCCTATAGCAAATGTCCTCTACTCATTTATATAAACCTGCGTGGCATGAAACACAGCGCTCCCAGGCAAAGGGATGTCAGTACAAATAATGTACTAAGTATGTAAGGCAGAACTGAAACAATATATCTTAACTCGAATAATAAAAGAGTAACAGTCTCAATCTGTACCTGTAACCAACACTGAGAATCATGCATGTGCATATGAACTTCTGAAACATCATATGTATTTATATAAATGCATATCTTCACCCTATCGCGGCCACCCTCGCGTATAAATAGCATAATGGCCCCGTCGGGGGCAAGCTCTTCGGCATCTTAATCATCGTATACTAGTTGATCAGGTGGTTTGCGTGTATAACACCATAGACCTTTCCCCCTTTCCCTTAAAATCATGTCGTACATATATATATGTGTGCAGATGCATGATAATCTTTATAAAACATTAAAGACTCCCTTCGAGCAACTTTTAGTTCAAAATGGGAACTTGTTCCCCTTTTCATTTGTCTCCTTTGATACTTAAAAATGAAATATGAAATGCATATGAATAAATAAACCATACAAATATCCACTTCGGGATTTAGACACCATTATGGAAACATACAACTTATAGATGTCCCCCCGGGACTTAAGAAGTCAAGGAACTCAGGATATGAATAACACCAATATAAACATTGCGACACGAGCTCCTACATCTAGGAGTGGATTCATTATGAGTATCACTACTTGTCATAGATCATGCCAAAATGAAAGAAAGAATAGCCTTAACATACCTGTCACTTGTTCGGCAACTCAAAGAGTTCAACTCGAGCAACACTTTAATCTATAACAATAATAATGACGCTATCGTTAAACTATGAACGAATCCATTTTCGTATATCGAAAATTAAAATTATTCTATAACTCAACGGGTAGCACTTTCCCTGTTTCTTTCACTTTCCTCAAGTCCACAATAGGCACAACATCAACTCAAAACAACCAGCAACCAACAACAACAACCACTACCTCATATAAGCCTCTTTAAACTCAAAACATCAACTTCCAAAGATATACACCAAAATGTTCCCAATATACGCTTCGTATACGATACTTTATACACTTTCTTCTTTCAAATATCTCAAGTATATCAACCTCAACATAACTACAACATTAACTACTATCCATACATAAGGAAATTAGCTCAATAACATAGCAACAACTGCCCTTAATCTCGAAGACACCAATCAACCTCAACGGTCACACCTTTTACTGAAGGATTACAATGAGGCATCTTACTCTTCTTCAGTCCCCGTATTTCATTTCAGATCACTTTTATCACTATCAACCAACAAGCACTCAAATCCAATCGATCCTCTAAACTAATCATCCCTCTAAGCCGAACGAACCACCAACATTATCAATATTTCCCCTAAAATTTAAGTGAAAGACGCAATAACTCCTCAAGTCATTAACTATACGCATTCACCTATAATTAAAGTCATTTCCATCAGTCGATTACTAGCTCCATAGAAGCGTACAACTCAGTCAAATTTATCGATCAAGCAATGTGCCTATAGCTTTCACTTACTAATAGAGTAGTCCTTTAACGTCAGCGAGCTTATATCAAGTATGACTTTTAGAACCATATCCCCTATATATCATATGAACCTAGAAGTACAGTCTCTGCCAAACCCTGCCTAATTATTCCCATGAGATTCAATCTTCCATAGTAACTATAGCCAGACGAGCACTCCCATCGGTACCATTCTGTCACGTCGAAACCCGCTTACCCTTCCAAAATTGAATAAAAAATCCGCCCTCGTACAACTCACAACCCTATCCTGAGGAACGTGGCAGATACCAATTTTTCCCTTCCTAAACCGATTATATCATCGAGCAAACCACTATTGTTAAGCCATCAATGCACTTTGTCACTTCCGAGCACCCAACACTGAAGCATGGAGATCATGTAACCCTCTATCTTTCTATTTCTCACGAACCCCCACAATAAACGAGTCTAATCACTCCACTCGACAAATGAGTCTAATCGCGACTCCACACAATCGAATCCTTGGGCCATAACTAGAGATTGAACTTGATCACGTGTCCGAATTAGAATAACACATCTCGTACCATATCACAACACGTCTTAGATCAACCATTCGCATAAGAATTAAGGATGGATTTCTATCTTCCGAGGATGATTAAGATAAGACAGTTCAGATACCAATTGGAATCGACTAGATACCAATTTGAATGAAGTCGCATGAGAGAATGAAAGAATTGAAAGTTTCCTAAATGTCTTATAGCCTCTAGCAGATAGATACAGAGCTCATCGTACCAATCTACGTGTTATATCCCGTATTTTGTACGTCGGGATTATTACACCCCCAAGTTTCGGTACATTGAGATTTATTAGGAGTTAGCTAGTTAACTATAGACACCGGAGTTATTGTCGAAAGGATGCAAGATCATTGGTACTCGTTTTGCAATACAAGAGTCCGAGTTCGTGTAATAGGTTATGGAAGGAGAGGAAAACAAGTGAACTAAGGAGATTAGGCTTCCGAGGCTTTGAAGGAAAGTTAAAGGCAAGGCCATTTTCCGGTTTTGATTTAATGCGCAAGTCGCTCATAAATATTATTGGCATGGAATATTAAGGGCAAACTTGGAATTTAAATTATTATTAGTTCATGGAAATTATTATTATTAGCTCATGACTTGTTTGAGAAGCCAAGTGGCCGTGGGCCCCACCCATGGTTGGCCAATTATCTTAAGCCATGAAGATGTACATGTGGTCATCTTATATTTAAGGATTAAATGTACATGTAGGCAAGATGACTAGGCAAGCAAGAGAATTGGTCATCTTTTATGACTTAAGAAATTCTAGAAACTTGGAGAAGAGAAAAAAAAAAAAAGAGAAAAAAAATTGCACATGACCGGCCATGTGCATATGTGTATATATATATATATATATGTGTGATGAATAATATAAGGCAAGTCATCATATTCTTTCCCTTAGAAAAATTTAGAAGCTTGGAGAAAAAGGGAGAAGGCCATTCGGCCAAGGGAGAAACTGAGAGAGAGAGTGAAGGAAGTGATCAAAAGAAATAATTTTCTCTAGCAATTCTACTCCTTAGAGGGTTCATAACAACGTGGTGGAGTCGTTGGAGTAGTAAGAACAAGCGTCGATCCAAGGTGCAAACCATAGCCAATTTGAGGAACTAAGTAAAAGAGGTAAGGTTCAATCCTATTTTTCATATGTTATGCATGGTTCGTGTATGTTGTGGAGTGTGGAGACGAACGAAGTCCATGAAATTGTGGTGTTGTTGTGGTGGCCGTGCGTATGCCATGTGTGTAAGAATGATGAATTCATTTTACTTAGTCTTGTAGTTGTGTTGTTGTAGGTTCTATGATGAAAATGAATGTTTGATGACTCATGTTGACGTTGCAATTGTTATGGGCTGTTTTGGAAAGTAATATGATGTTAATATAGGTTCTTGTGTTCATAAGAATGATGATTGTTAGCATGGATTCGGATTGTTGGAATGTAGTTAAGGGCAAAACATATGCAAGTCGAAGCTGCACTATCCCCTAAGAGTTACGACCTATAACGATTAATATCGCACCAAAGCCGGCAAATATCGCACCAAAGTCATATATATATATATATAGGGAACGTCCCAACAAAACATAAGCCGAGAAGGCTACCTTCATACACAAACTTACCATGATAAACATATATAGCTACGCAAGCCGACAAGGCCGCCACTACAAATGGGTACGCCCCGACACAAGTCATAACCATATAACAAAACAACAACCATACATAGACCCACACTTGTGACCACAGACCTCTAAGAGTGACAACGACATCATATGACGGGACGGGGCCCCGTCGTACCCCGAACGATAACATATGTATATATCAAAAGGTTATACCACGAAACTATGCCCCGAACAAAGGAGCACTCGAAATAGCCGAGTAGATATCCTAGGTCGGCGGATCTCCGAAGCGTGTGTACCGTACCGCGGGCATGAAACGCGCCCCCCCGAAGAAAGGGGGTCGATACGAAATATGTACCGAGTATGTAAAGCGTGAAACATAGTAAATAGAATCATATCCGAGACAAGGTGTATAGGACTCAATGCAACAACGAGTTTCATAAAACTTGCCTTTGAACATATTTCATTTGTATCGTTCTCATATCAATGTCAATATAATGCTTTATAATCAAAATGCATAATCATTCCGTATATAACATATATAACGTGTCCCGGCCCTTTAATAAGGGACTCGGTATTTATAATCATAACATCATAAACGTAAACATATTCGTGTCCCGGCCCTTTAGTAAGGGACTCGGTAATAAGGAATATATGCCCTCGGCCTCCATCTCCAAATCATCATATCATCACATCATCATCATCATCATATATATATATATATATACGTGTCCCGGCCCTCTAGTGAGGGACTCGGTGAATAGTATAATAGATCGGCGCACGAGAACGTACCCTCGGCCCGGACTCGGTGAAGGATATAGCGGTAAGCACGAGCGAGTAATAAGCAACCACATATATATGTAAAACATTTTTGAGACTCAATGAATAGTAACTAAATCAATTCTTGGACATTAGCATGTTACATTATATAAAAATCAAGCATACTTATGCAATTCCTTTTAAAAATAAGAACTCTTGTACATTACATATTAGTCCATCATGTAATAAATAACGAGATCATATTTCAACTATACCAACATTTTCAACATTACGGACGAATAACAATCACATATCATACTAGGAGTTAGAGAGTGGAGTCACCCCGAGGCTCGGATTATATCTTACTTACGTCTAGGACATGCCAAAAGAAGGAAGGAATAGGCTTTGCGTACCTTTAGCGTTTAATCGTATAATAACTTGTACTTGCTGCCCAACAACACTTATCCTATATCAAGATATCAAGAGCTACGATTAGTCTACAAAGGATTTTAATACGCACTCTAACACTCACAATCCCTTTCAAACATTTAGACGACGTTTCGTTCGCATTCAAACCAACTAGTGCTACAAGCTAACATTGCTAATCATTCCTTTCTTATCTCATTCCAAACTTGTTTAACATGACTTAGGGAACTTTGGACAGCTTGTATATCATTCAATTCAGTCCCAAACTCACAGCCAAACAACACACACAACATTTCCATTCTCATTTAGCAACTTTCCACTTTAACTTACAACGACAACAACACGTTTACAACATTACTTACACAAATATTTGGAACTGTTTTAACATCATATTTATTCATACTACAGCTCACAAACCATTTCAATTTCAACTTGAATCATTAAATTTCACTTTCACTATACACCCATAGCAACAATCAACATTCAAAACGCACAACTCTACTCCTATCATCAAAGCAGTCCACGGTTTGGACTGTTTTCCTCCTACAACATGATTCATTTCCTCACACCTCATTTCATATATTCCATATGCATACAATACACCATAATGTCCATAACAACAACAATTAAAACTTGGCACAAAACGATCTACAATCCCCCTAAAACAAACCCCTTACACGGTTTCCACATTACTCCAACAACTTCATAGTTTTCACCCATTTATCCATACAACAACACATTCAATCTACTTCCAATACATGTACAAGAAGATTAAACATGACTCTATTAAAGCCTACAACACACGGCTCATGTAAATTTTTAGAGGACGGTCCAATATCAACATGCAACATTATAAACCAACTTTCACAATCTTTGTACATTTACATATGTTGACACACATTCAATTCATCAACAAAACATGCAACATGAAACCAACCATGGCTTCACCAAGCTCACGGCTCACCCTTGAGTTCAACCACAACATCAATCCAACAACAACATGCACGAATTGTACATTCAAATCATCATACAACACAAGAACAATGATCATTCTTACCTTGTAACTATACTTCAATCGGCTAGCCTCCACCTTCACTTCTTGGATTTTAACACTTGCTCTTGCTATATCAATGGATGCTACACGTTAATATACCTTCAATAGAGTTGGATTACTTAGGAAAAACTGAAATTTTTTTTTGAAGAAGTTTGGACCCTCACTCTCGGCTAGCTCTAGGCCGAGAGTTTCCCTTTCTCTCTCTATGTTCTTAACTTCTCTCAACTTTGTGAAGATGCAAATGACTTGTTTAGTTGACAATGAATCAGATTTTTACCTTATATATGAGTTGCAAGGGTTGGACAAGTGTCCCACTTAAGTTTTTAGCCAATAAGAACTTGCCATTCCACAAGTGGGACCCACACGGCCACTTAGGCCCACTAATGGTGTAATTAAGTTCTTAATCTCACTTAGTCATCCAATCTTGGCCAATTAATCCTTATTCTCCAATAATGTTCTTATACCAAACGAAATCCATAAGCAACTTGTGCATAGAAACGAAATCGGGAGGCGAAAACCCTTACCGGAAACCTTAAAACAGCTTTGTCTTTAACTTGCCGCACTTAGCTTTATAATGTCCCAATGTAAAGATACGGGACATAACATTCTTCCCCCTTTAGGACATTCGTCCTCGAATGTTGATCTAATTCGAACTTCCAATACTTCCTCAAGTATCCTCTTAGTTAATTATGTCCTTCACATACCTCTCCTGATTGTCAACTCGTTTTAATCCTTTATAATCGCACTCCAGGTCCTTACGTAGCTGTTCCCATAACATCTTCCTTTTCTATTGCTTCCCGAGGTATTAGTTATATGCCTTTGTCTTTACTCTTCCCGTTATTCCGTAGTTGATTATCGTACTATTTCGAGCTGTTTTGCTGGAGTGTTATTGTCTTTCTGATCCAAATGTTGCTCAGTTGTACCATCGTAGATTGATTCGGGCCTGTACCCATGGTGCATATAGTTACGATTCAACTCCTTTCCTTTCGATTGATATTTCCTTTAAATAACGTATCGTTCATTTCACTTCACCTCCCTATCCTTAATCAAAATCCCGTAATGCACAGACGTCTCCCATCGGTTTATTATACTCTACTATTCTCGGAGTACTGCAGTCTTACGGTAGGTCAGAGACCTTTCACAGGTTCTACGAGTAGAATGAAACTTCTCAGAGGGAAACATTTTTGTGCTCCAGTACCTTTTCTTTACTCTGCTGTTATAGTCCGTACTCTGAAATTTTTAATATCCTGTGTCACTTTCTGACTTCCCATTAAATTTCCTCGCACCATCACTTGCCTTTACTTCTTGATCTCAATCTTTAGGGTTGGCTATCATATAACGCTAGGGTCTCCTTATACCATAATCTTATGTCACCTCAATCCCCTTTTGTTCCGATCGTGTCGGTTGAATCATTTCATAATTTCCTTTACTCTAGCTGGCTATACCTTAGACACATCCCTCGTGTCGTTTCTCTATATTTTTTTTTTTGACTCAGACTCTTCCATTGCCCCCTTACTCAAATTTGCTCATAGCCCTTCTATTACATATCTTATTGTAACTTTACGCAAGTATGAGTGGATGCCTAATCCCAGAAAATACTTTAGCGTTGCCGCGTTAGTCTTAATGCAGACCCTACATGCTTCTCTTATCCTTTGCAGTTGATGTCAAGGCTTAACTATGGCTTTCATTCTCAGTACTAGTTTCACCTCTGTAGTTTTTCTTCAAACCTTATTACACCTTTCCTTGATGTACTCAACTCGTTGCGATCGCATTGTTGTTACCGAGTTCTTACCCTTCTTGTCGCTTATTACTTGGTTGCATCCGTAGTATACCAATAGTCGTAGATTGCATAAGTATTCTCGCCCAATCAGACAAAATACAATCCAATCTCAATCACACCCTTTTAAATTACTTACTACCCTTTTCTGGTCATATTCTTCTCCTTTTTATAAGTACCCATCTTCTGATGTCATATCATACCAGGTCCTTACCAATAATTCTCGGCACTACCTCAAAGACTATCTTGTCTACTGTCCGTCTATTGCTGGCTCTTGGATTTTTTTTCCAACTCATTTCAGCATGAGATTTCATTTGAGGTTTGAGTATCCATATGGGGTACATTATAACGTCAATTGTTTCCATCGGTACTTGCTTTATTTTCTCCCGCTTCCCCCCTTTAGGGTCGTAATTATATCATTATTTACTTATATTCCGCTCTATTCTTCCATTTCCAATTTGAAATTCCTCGATTCTTTGTCCAATACATTTGGTATACTTTTCCATAGCCACTTCTTTCTTTTTATCGCTTATCCTAACACAATCACGGGGCGATGAGAACACTCGATATATAGTACAAAATCTCACTTGATAGTTGATACTCGAGTAATGTAATTAAGATAGCAATTTGCCCGAAGCCACATTCCCTTCATTCCGATCAATACTTGGGTAGTGCTTATCGTCGTTTCAAATTCTCCATTCAGTAGCACTTATATTCTAATGATAAGTATCTCAAGCTTTCTCATAACACTACCTTTATCCGGCGGATATCGTTTGTTTCTTCTAATAAATTTACGATACATCCGTTATTTTGCGAATCCACATCCTTGTCCTTTTAAGGATTTCAGTGTCTCCAAGGTGAGGTCACCTACACGTAGTACTTCTTTATGCCTCATGCTCTTTCATCCTTGTCGTATACTCAGCGCTAACCTCTAACTTGCTAAAAATCATATTAAATTCGCCTTAGTGACAGCCTTGTCTTGTCACCTTCTTGTCGTACTGCTTCTTAAGTTCACAGTTATATATTTCCCTCTTGTCCCATACTCATACTCAATTTGTTGCGTCTGTCTTGAATGCTTCCTTTAGTATCCTTTTCATTTCTCCAATCTGTGCCCATCTTGTATTCTGTGCTTGAAAAATTTCATGCTATCTCCGTATCGTTCCGCAAAACACTACTTTTACATAATCCCTTTTTCGTTTTTGAAGCATATCCTGTTTATTTCTATTTGCCGTTACCATATCAGTCATTTCTGGCATTCATTCTTGTCTCGTCGCTCATCTTCCTTCGGATTAGTCTTTCACAGTCCTGCCACTTGTATCACTCATTTTCCAAGCTATACATGTCATAACATATCGATATAGTGAAATGCTACTTGATTTCTTCTTACCTCCCTCTTTCTTTTAAGTCCTCTTCTTCCTGTACTCGGTCCCGCTTCCGTTACCATTTGACTTTGACTTTGAACTTCCCCTACGGAACTTGGTAAGTATTTCTTATTGGTTCTACATTTACCTTTCTATTTCACAATAATCATATCGTATCCTTCCCCCTTGCTGGGCTTTATTCATTTTTTTTTTTTTTTTTTTTTTTTTTTTTTTTTTTTTTTGGGAAAATTTGGGCAGAGTTTCCTCTGTAATCCCCACTATCTCCAAATCTGCACACAGGAAATACCAACAACGCCTCACAGAGCCAACACACACCTATATATATCATATCGTAGCGGCGTCGGGCTTCCTTTATTAACCGCAACGCCTCACAACCGTACCGTCACTCTTTCTTGTTTATTCTCTCCTACTATCTTTAATTGTAGGTTTCAAACACGCCTGTAGCATTCGTACTATGCCTGCTCATATATTCTGCTTACAGTTCTTGGTTTCTATAGCTTCTTCCAGGCACACTTTCCAGCTGGACTCATCTACGATATATATATTCAATCTATTTCCTTACTATACTTACCAAAACTACCCATAATGATGGTCGATTTGCCATTCCGTATACATCACTTCTCGTTATGTTCCCTTGCTATCCAACTTTCACCCGTATGTACCACTATTTTTCTATCTTAGATTTCAAAATTCCCGCGGATAAGAATGCCTTAGTCACGGTTACTCATAAGTACTTGGTGGTTGACTCCTTTGATTTCCGCTTGCCTCTATTAGGTAACAATCGATAACAGATGCCCATACCTAGGAATTTAGATAAAATCGCATGTACCTGCAATCGATCAGTCTCTAGTCTGATCCGGCGATCTAGAAGGTGAAGTGTGCGCCTCGTCATCGTCTGTCCGCCATCTACTCGTCTGACCTTCATCGTCCTCCTCATCTGAATCCAGGATATGTAGATAATCGGGCAACTCCTGGTTTACCGATGACCAGGACAGGGGGCTGGAATAATCAGTAACACTCACCGAGGAAGCTGGCCTAACATAGTGCTCTGCCACAGGGGCCACGGGCATGGCTTCAGGGACCGCTTCCCTGGATGTCCTAAATTCTGGAGGAATGGTTTCTGGATCCTCCGAGGGGTCAGTCTCGATAGAGTAACTAAGGCTCCTCCTGCGGGCCCCACCTCCTGCCGGGAGGTCAAACACTCGGGGAATCGTAGCGGGATCCTGCGAGGGATCGGTCTCGATGGAATAGGCGGGGCTCCTCCGACCGGGCCCCGGAGCCCGAGGTCCCGAGGATGATCTAGGGGCCTTATTAGCACCCCCACGATCCGAAGCCGGCCTCTTCATCTCTCACAAATCGCACCGCGCGTATAGGAAGAGAGGTCGGGACAATCTTTCCTAGGTTCCGCTCTATCGCACGATTTAAGACGAAGGAAAGATGATATCCTAAATGCCCCGTAGCTTCTCGTTTATAAATGTGGTGCACAACACATCGATAAACAAGATTCTACTAGACACGGTCCGTGGACACTCCGAGGATTAACCGCTCGATACCACTTTTGTCACGACCCAACCCGTAGGCCATGACTAGTGCCGAGCTGGACACTCGTATACACTTGTTATCTATAGTCATACACTACTAGCATGAACGAGCGTTATAAGTATAAGGGCAAAACATATGCAAGTCGAAGTTTGCCTATCTCCGAAGAGTTACGACCTATAACAGTTAATATCGCACCAAAGCCGGCAAGGTTGTCATATATATATATAGGGAACGTCCCAACAAAACATAAGCCGAGAAGGCTACCTTCATACACAAATTTCCATGATAAACATATATAGCTACGCAAGCCGACAAGGCGCCACTACAAATGGGTACGCCCCGGACACAAGTCATAACCATATAACAAAACAACAACCATACATAGACCCACACTTGTGACCACGGACCTCTAAGAGTGACAACGACATCATATGACGGGACGGGGCCCCGCCGTACCTCGAACGATAACATATGTATATATCAAAAGGTTATACCACGAAACTATGCCCGGAACAAAGGAGCACTGCGAATAGCCGAGTAGATATCCTAGGGCCGGCGGATCTCCGAAGCGTGTGTACGTACCGCGGGCATGAAACGCGGCCCCCGAAGAAAGGGGGTCGGTACGAAATATGTACCGAGTATGTAAAGCGTGAAACATAGTAAATAGAATCATATACGAGACAAGGTGTATAGGACTCAATGCAACAACGAGTTTCATAAAACTTGCCTTTGAACATATTTCATTTGTATCGTTCTCATATCAATGTCAATATAATGCTTTATAATCAAAACCGCATAATCATTCCGTATATAACATATATAACGTGTCCCGGCCCTTTAATAAGGGACTCGGTATTTATAATCATAACATCATAAACGTAAACATATTCGTGTCCCGGCCCTTTAGTAAGGGACTCGGTAATAAGGAATATATGCCCTCCTGGCCTCCATCTCCAAATCATCATATCATCACATCATCATCATCATCATATATATATATATATATAACGTGTCCCGGCCCTCTAGTGAGGGACTCGGTGAATAGTATAATAGATCGGCGCACGAGAACGTACCCTGGCCGGGACTCGGTGAAGGACATAGCGGTAAGCACGAGCACGTAATAAGCAACCACATATATATGTAAAACATTTTTGAGACTCAATGAATAGTAACTAAATCAATTCTTGGACATTAGCATGTTACATTATATAAAAACCAAGCATACTTATGCAATTCCTTTTAAAATAAGAACTCTTGTACATTACATATTAGTCCATCATGTAATAAATAACGAGATCATATTTCAACTATACCAACATTTTCAACATTACGGACGAATAACAATCACATATCATACTAGGAGTTAGAGAGTGGAGTCACCCCGAGGCTCGGATTATATCTTACTTACGTCTAGGACATGCCAAAAGAAGGAAGGAATAGGCTTTGCGTACCTTTAGCGTTTAATCGTATAATAACTTGTACTTGCTGCCCAACAACACTTATCCTATATCAAGATATCAAGAGCTACGATTAGTCTACAAAGGATTTTAATACGCACTCTAACACTCACAATCCATTTCAAACATTTAGACGACGTTTCGTTCGCATTCAAACCAACTAGTGCTACAAGCTAACATTGCTAATCATTCCTTTCTTATTCATTCCAAACTTGTTTAACATGACTTAGGGAACTTTGGACAGCTTGTATATCATTCAATTCAGTCCCAAACTCACGGCCAAACAACACACACAACATTATAATATCACTTTAGCAACTCACTTACAACGACAACAACACGTTTACAACATTACACACAAATAAACTGTTTTAACATTCATTTATTCATTCACAAACCATTTCAATTTCAACTTGAATCATTAAATTTCACTTTCAAATACACGGTCCACGGTTTGGACTGCTTTACATCTCAACATGATTTGTTTCCTCACACCTCAATTCATATATTCCATATGCATACAATATACCATAATGTCCATAACAACAACAATTAAAACTTGGCACAAAACGATCTACAATCCCCTAAAACAAATCCCCTTACACGGTTTCCACATTACTCCAACAACTTCATAGTTTTCACCCATTTATCCACATACAACAACACATTCAATTCACATCCAATATATATGTACAAGAAGATTAAACATGACTCTATTAAAGCCTACAACACACGGCTCATGTAAATTTTTAGAGGACGGTCCAATATCAACATGCAACATTATAAACCAACTTTCACAATCTTTGTACATTTACATATGTTGACACACATTCAATTCATCAACAAAACATGCAACATGAAACCAACCATGGCTTCACCAAGCTCACGGCTCACCCTTGAGTTCAACCACAACATCAATCCAACAACAACATGCACGAATTGTACATTCAAATCATCATACAACACAAGAACAATGATCATTCTTACCTTGTAACTATACTTCAATCGGCTAGCCTCCACCTTCACTTCTTGGATTTTAACACTTGCTCTTGCTATATCAATGGATGCTACACGTTAATATACCTTCAATAGAGTTGGATTACTTAGGAAAAATTGAAATTTTTGAAGAAATTTGGACCCTCACTCTCGGCTAGCTCTAGGCCGAGAGTTCCCCTTTCTCTCTCTATGTTCTTAACTTCTCTCAACTTTGTGAAGATGCAAATGACTTGTTTAGTTGACAATGAATCAGATTTTTACCTTATATATGAGTTGCAAGGGTTGGACAAGTGTCCCACTTAAGTTTTTAGCCAATAAGAACTTGCCATTCCACAAGTGGGACCCACACGGCCACTTAGGCCCACTAATGGTGTAATTAAGTTCTTAATCTCACTTAGTCATCCAATCTTGGCCAATTAATCCTTATTCTCCAATAATGTTCTTATACCAAACGAAATCCATAAGCAACTTGTGCATAGAAACGAAATCGGGAGGCGAAAACCCTTACCGGGAACCTTAAAACAACTTTGTCTTTAACTTGCCGCACTTAGCTTTATAATGTCCCAATGTAAAGATACGGGACATAAGGTTCTAACGACCTATTTTTGAAGGAATTCTGAAATGTCTGTGTCTTTTCAAAATGGAGGTTTATGACTCCGTAAGTTTTCATGACAACTCGATGGATATGTTTTACAATGACAACGATGATGTCAAAAATGAGAATATTTTCCTACGATGAATATGATGATGATGATTCCATGTTTAAAGGCTCCAAGTCTATGATTTCAATGACGATATGAGAATGTTAAGCTATTTCTTGATTTCTCAATTTTATTCATGAATGATGACTATTTTTTTAAGGATTCCAAAGTATATGAATTGATGCCTTATGATCCTATTTTATGTTTCCTCGTGAAGCTATTCTTCATTGATAGTCTCACCTTATAATAATCGTTCCTTCAAGGTGAGACAAAGCGACCATGATTATTCCATAATACAATTGGAGGCTACCGACCTTACGTCACTCCGATAGATACATGACTTTCTTTGGGCTCTCATGCATGCTACTTATATGATATATGAATCTGATATATGTATATGTATATGGGGAATATGGGAAAAGGGCGAGAGCGTTATATACGCGTAACCACCTGATCAGTTGGTATAATATGACATGATACCGTCCCCCGTACGCGGATGCCGGACGCGGGATATGTGGTTATGGATCGGGCCGACGTTCCGCGACATATATTATATGGATCGGGCTGCACGTTCCGCAGCAATATAATATATATATATATGGATCGGGCTACACGTTCCGCAGCACTAAGCATGCATAGTGCCCGCCTAAAAGGCACTCAGATGTACAGGTTACTCTTTATCTCATGATATGTTCTATATTTTGTCTTGTTACTATTCATGCTTTGCATCCTTCCATATGTTGTTACTCATGCCTTACATATTCAGTACATTGCTCGTACTGACGTCCCTTCTTGTGGACGCTGCGTTCATGCCCGCAGGTAAACAGGTAGACGCATCTGACCCCTAGGAGCTCCACCGATTCATATTGGGAGCGCTCCGGTTGTTCGGAGCTTCGGTTTATCGGTACTACTGGTTGTACATGTTTGGGCACGATGGAATCCGGCCCCGACTTGTGGATATATGTATCTTATTTAGAGGCTCGTAGACAGACGTGTACAGTCAAGTATTTCGTAGTCCTGCTCGCCCTTATGGTTGTATAATCTTTTGTTAAAACCTACTGACACTCGTTCACGAGTATGCTATTGATGATTATGTTGAGTAAGATATGATTGTATCGTCCATATGGCCCACTCAGTAGTACGGATAGAATACATGATAAGAGGTGACTTAATGTATGATATTATCGGGTTTTTTCACGGCCTACGTGGGGACGGGGGTAATCCGAACTAACTATGAAAAGTTAAGAACAAGACTGTTCTGGGTGGCGAAGTAGAGAATTTTAACTATGATTTTATTTCAAGGCACGAATTACTTATAATTTGTGGCATGGATTATTAAGAAAATTTGGGGTCAAAAGTTATTTTTGGAAAGTTGAAAATTCAACAAAAAAAAAAGGGAGCCATGTGGCCGGCCACCTTGGTGTGGCCATGGCCACATGGTTGGTTAATATATGTGACTAAAGATGACTAAGTCATCATATATTCATCTTCTTCAAATTTAGAGAAAAATCAAGAAACTTCGAGAAAGAAAAGGGGAGGCCATTTGGCCATAGAAGAGAAAAAAGTGAAGGTCAAAAATTGATTCCAAAAAAATAATTTCTTCTAGTTTTCCTACCAATTGAAGGGTGCTCTTTAACGTGAGATAGTTGTTAGAACAAGCAAAGCTCTTATTCTTGCAAAAACAAGGCTAGCCGAGTGAAAGAAGTTGGGAGAAGAAGGTATGCTTTAATCTTCTCTTTTATATGTTATGCATGGTTTATGGATGTTGTTAAGTGTGAAAATGAATGAAAATCGTGAAAATATAAATGCTAGAGTTGAGCCGTGTATGTTAGTGTTGTAGCCGTGTGGTGTGTTGTGTAGTAGAAGTAATGGATTAATTGTATTTAGTATGTTTGAGTATTGTTATGAAGTGTAGAAATGGATGGAAGTCATGGAAGTGGTGTGATGATGTTGTGGCTGAAAATGGACTATTTTGTATGTTAAAGAATGAACTAATATTATGTGGTATTTTAGTTGTTATCGTCATGAATTCTATGTTGATAATGAGATTTTAATGAATCAATTTGAAGTTGTGATGGTTGTGGGCTGATTTGGAAGCCAATGTAACTCTTATGTAAACTTTATATTTAGGATAATGACATTGTTAAAGAGTAGGTTGTTGACGTAGTTCATGAGTTCTAGAAGAAAGAAATGCGTTAGAGTGGTTATGTTGGGTTGGGGAGAGATTTCGGGTAAGGTGGAAGTACGGTTGGATTGTTTGGAAAATTGTGTGAATTGTTTAAAGCGTTCTTGAATATTGTTTGAATGGTTTTGGACTAGTAATCGAATCTATAAACGTTGATGTTGATTTGAATGTAAGTAGTTGAAGTGAGTATAATGGAATGTTGATGAATTACGTAGAAAAGAGTTGTTAATGTTAGAATGCATTGTGAGTTGATTATTGATGTTGTAGTTTGGTTGTTGGTATGGTTATTGATGAATTTGGCCGAGTTGAATTCTCGGGGTGTTGCATTTATAGGGAAATCTTTAATTTTACGTAGAATTTAGTATTCGTTTGGGATCGGGTTCCTAAATGCCTTAGCTAATGTTGGTATTTAATGGCATATTGTAGATCTTGGGAAGTTCGCGACGTAAGATTGGATTAGCTTCGAGAATAGACGAGGTATGTAAAGCTTATCTTTCCTTTCTTTTGGCATGTCTTAGAGTAAATAGGCTATGACACGATTCTCGAGGTAATTCTACTCCGGTGATCCGAGCATGTCCATGATTCTTGGCTTTCTTTGGATATTTGTATTCTTAATGTAGTCGAATTATGATTCTTATGTCTTTCATACGACAATATTTTAAAAGTTGCATAAAAGTTTTGTTTTCAAGAGAATTTTGTTCTTAAACGAATCTGAAACTACGAACGACCGTAACTTCCGCAGACGAGCTCAGATCGCCTCGAAACGTTCGTAGGAGGTTCCATAACGAGTAATAATCCTAATCTTCATAAGCGTGCCCGGATTGGTATGATGCTCGTCCGTGGGCCCCGACACCTTTCTACGTTCATTTGTAACGGTTTCTTTTGAAAGAACTTAATACGATTATCGTCTTAACCCTCGAGCTACTATTACTTAATTATCTAAGATGCAATACGTAACGACGATTATGATCTTGATTCTTACAATCTACTTCATATGATTTGGATATGTGCCTATGACATCTAAGTCCTAATTGATATGACCCCGAGCGGCAATCAGAGAAAACGTAATTTGACTATTGTTTGGCCTTTAAATGAAAGTTCGTTGATCATTCTGTCAAGTCGATAATGATGATCTGCATGTATATGGTTTCTTACTACTCCGCTCGTGCATGTCATGGTTACATCATTCACCGAGTCCCGGGCCGGGTATGTATTCGTGCACAAGACTTTTGGGCATTATTCACCGAGTCCCTCACTAGAGGGCCGGGTACGGTATTTATATGATATTTCACCGAGTCCCTCACTAGAGGGCCGGGTACGGCATGTATGTGATATTTCATGAGTCCGAAAGGGCGGAGTACGGCCCCTTCTAGTCTCTCATATAGGGCCGGGTACGGTATGCATATGACATTTCACCGAGTCCCTCACTAGAGGGCGGGTACGGTATATATGTATGTATATATATTACATGATGGCTATGTATGATGATTATATGATTTCACTCACCGAGTCCCTCATTAGATGGCCGGGTACGGTATGCATATATGATGACATTATGATATGACACGGACATACATGATATATGATTTAAAGGCAAGTATTCTGATTCTCTGTCTTCCGATTTTTCTGATTACTATACTTGTTCTGTAAACCCCAGTTCAGTTATGATCCTGTTTATTGTATTCCATGCTTTACATACTCAGTACATATTCCGTACTGACCCCCTTTCTTCGGGGGCTGCGTTTCATGCCCGCAGGTACAGACGATCACTTTGGTGAGCCGCCAGTTTAGGACCTCTACTCTGCTGTTGGAGTGCTCCCTTGTCCGAGAACCCACATTTTTTGGTACGGACTTTTCTGTTATGTATGTATATGTTTATTCGGGGGGTACGGCGGGGCCACAATCCGGTCATATGATTACGTTATTACTCTTGGGGTACGTAGACATGTACGTGGGTTGTGGGTAGTATAGAGCGATTTGTGTTTGCGTTACGTACACATTCCGGAGTTATTTGTATGATATGTATATATGTACATGCTTCATCGTGCCTTTCAGTATGTATAAATTCTTAGCATGCTTGCTATGAGTTGATTATGGTTGGTAGAAGGTACGAGTGCCCAGCTCGGGCACTAGTCACGGCCTACGGGGTTGGGTCGTGACACCACGAGACTCTACTAGACACGCTCTTGTATTATACACCGGGTAACCTAATGCTCTGATACCAACTTGTCACGACCCATTTTCACTAAATCGTGCGGGCACCTACCTTTCTCACTTCGGTAGGCAAACCCTTATCCCAACAATAATAAAGCATTAGTAAAGCGGCAGAAAATAGAATAATGTAAGTCTCACAATAATGATATAAAGAAATGTGGAAGTAATGAGAATCCAACAAGTACTGGTAGGTATCATAGGCCAACTAAGACTAGCTAACGTATATAAAGACAACAAGGAAAGATAAACACGTAAAACAACATGGTACAAGTCAACACAAATCAATAATCACGGTACAAGTCATCACCTATGTTATAGCATCTAAGCTCAACTATTGTCAAGCTTTAGAATAATCACCCAAGACCAAACTTTGACTACAATATCCCATCCCCATTTAGTCACATACAAGGATCCCAACACAATTCATATCAAATCCAACAACAATCCAAATCATGTTCAGTACAGAAGAGAGACAACAAAATTTAACAAATATATATGCCAAGTCTTAGTATATCAACTCCGAATACATCAATGACAATCCTATCACACATCTAAACATAATTATGCCAAGTCTCAGTATAACCAATCCGAACCAGTATATCACAATCATATCAAAGAAAACCAAGAGGTACAATCCAATGCAATAATGTATGAATGATGAATGCAATGCATATGCACCGTACACATGTACTCCAACAATGAAAAATCACATCTCGGCCGCACAACCTATGGGGGACCCGCAAAGTCCATGTACCAGGCACTCCTCACACAGCCCAGAGATGACTCCATATCCAATCAATACGCCTCATATCAGTTATTCCACACACAACCAAAGATGACTCGATATACAATAAGTCTCAGAATAGTACCGGTCACTCCGCACACGGCCCAGAGATGACTCGTATCAAATGTGTCTCAATGCATCTGTATTTCCTTCTCACTTTCCATCCTCTGTACCATAACAAGGAAATATCAATGTATCATGGAAATGAGTATGAATACAATGTAATGTAATATCAAATAACTAATTCAATCCCAAACAACACCACACATGGCACGCAAAGGCTACATAATAAGCCACAATGGAATCATAATTCTCATCTCAATACGAAATCAAAGTAAGGTACCGCAATATCATAATCATGATATATCACTAATCACCAATATCCAATGTCTCAACGTGGCAACGAGCCAATAAGTAGATAGAACAAGATAAGTCAACAGCACAACGGGCTGGCTAGCCCCCAAATCATTCAACAAGGCCAAACCTAAGGCAATATCCAACCCAACTTCATAGCCGAAGGTTTACATGCATTCTATGACAATATCATCTAAACATACGCTTCGCTAATCGAAGTCTAACCATAAGGTAAAGTGTAGCCTACTTGAAAAGCCGAATAGCAATAACCAAACCTTAGTCTTTCCTTCATTTAAGTCTCATGATAATGGAAGTCTAATCATATCCGAATTATGAAATTAGAATCAAGAAGAAAATACCCAAATAACCATATTCCCAATCAAGTCCAAAACCCTAACTCATGGAATGGGGAAAATGAACTAGAAGGAGGAAATTAATAATCTACAAGTCTCAATATGAAATTAACACTCTAGATGATTAATTCCCATCAATTCGAAGCTGGAGGAACTCGTGAATTACTCAAATTCGGATTCTAGGCAAAAACCCCAACTTGGTGTCACGACCCAACCAGAGGGCCATGACGGGCACCCGGAGCTAACACACTGAGCACCTCTAAACATATATGTTAGAACCCGTATTTTTGAACATTGGGACAATCCGAATAATTTTGATAAGTTAAGGACAAAACTATTTCGGGATACAAAGTCGGAATTTCTGACCTTTGATTTTTTTTAAGACATAAGTTGTTCATGAATTTTGTTGGTATGGAATAATTAGGAGAATTTGGGACCAAAAGTGATAAAATTGGAAGTTAAAAAAGTCATCCATTTTCTCTAGTTGGCCGTGTAAGTGGGAGAGGGACCCCACACAATTTTGTGTCATCTTTTAATTGGAACAACACATTAATGTGGGCCAAGGGACAATTGTGCAATTCATTTAAGTGGTAAAAGATGACTTACTAGTCTTCATTCTCTCTCACACACTTAGAAAAATATCAAGGAGTTGAAGAACTCCCTCGCCAAACTCTCGGCCACCATAGAGAAATTCAACCCCGTTTTAAGCTCTTCCAAAATTAATTCCTTGGTGTAAACCCACTATATTGAGGTCCCTAAGTAGCGGGGAGGTGTCGTTGGAGCGATCAACCCATTATTTTTTCATCTTTGGAAACCCTAGCATATTGTGGAATTGAAGAGAAAAGGTAAGAATTCATTATGTTTTATGTGTTATAAAGATTGTTTGTATCTTGTAGTATGTTAAATTGGATGAATATCATGAAAAATAGTATGTTGGATATGAGTTGTGTGTGTGGGTGCCATCCGTGCAAGTGGGTGTGTGTTGTGTTGTCTTGAAACTATGAATTAAAGCTTAGTTAGCATTGTTATGATCATTGTAGGGTGAAGAATGAATAAAAATCATCTTTGTATGTTGGTGGGAGTTATGGCCGAATGTAGGCCATTATTGTAGCGAGAATTGAATTAACGTCGCTTAATGTTTTAGTCGTCGTCGCTATGAATTCTATGTTGGAAATGAATGTTTAGTGACTCAAAATGATGTGGTAATTGTTGCGGACTGTTTTGGAGGTTATTGTATATTCATTGTAATTTGTATATTGATGAGAATAGCATTGTTAGAATGCGAATTGTGGATACAAATCATGGTTTGGAAATGAGGAACATGAAAAAGGGGTGTCTCGGTTTTGGGGGCTGATTTCGGGTAGGTTTGGAAAATTTATGGATTGTTGGAAATGTAGTATGAATTTCTTAGAATGTTTTTAAATATTATTGGTATGGGTTCGGGTTAGTATTTGAATATATAAGCGTCGAGGTTGGCTTGAAGGTAAGCCGTTGAATTGAAATTATGAATATTGTTGAATGATGGAAAGAGAGCTATTATTGTTATATTGTCTTCCGGATTGGGTTTTGATGTTTCTAGGTTGGTTATTGTTGTTGTTGTTGATTGATTTGGCCGAGTTAAATTCTCGGGGTGGCCTATTTACAGGGGAAATGGTGCCCAAATTTGTAGAATTAAGGGCAAATTTGAAAATAAATGCCCAAAATATCTCTAGCTAATGTTTGGCATCTCATGGCTTATTTGTAGACATTGGGCGGCCGAAGCGTAGGTTGGATTGATTTAGCTTACGTTTGGATTATATTGGAGAGCGTTGAGGTATGTAAAGTAACCTTTCTTTTTGGCATGCCTTAGTTAAAGTAGGCTATGATACGAGCCTCGAGGAAACTCTACTCTCGCAATCCGAGCATGTTTATGAATCGCATTTGTTCCTTGGCATTCTTGTGTTGACATGACAAAATATTGATCCTTATGTTCTTGGAATTCATAATTTGTAAAGATTACATGAAAGCTGATTTTTTGTTTTAAAGTTTATTCTTTAGCGATTCCAAAATTTCAAACGCTCATAACTTTCACAGAAAAGCTCGGATTGCTTTGAGATCTTCGTAGGAGTTTATACGAGATAGAATGAGTATGTTTTTCATAGGCGGGCCCAATTCGGGTCTACACCCGTCTGTGTGTCCCGCTACGTTTCTTTATGAAATTTTGACAACTTTTGAAAGAGAATGTTGTAATTATCATTCTGATTTCAAATATGATTATTTTACTTATCTTTTGGATTATGACAATGATTTTATGCATATGATTCCTCACTACTCCGCTCGTGCCTACTATGATATCGTTCGCCGGTTCCCGGGCCGGTTCTGTTGTCGTGCGCATTATGATATACTCCGGTGTTATGCTGTGTCTATGGTTCACCGAGTTCCTCGCTCGAGGGCCGGGTTCCACTTATATTTGATGTGATGCTGTGTGTGGCGATATGTTGTGTATGATATGCGACGGAGATTCGGAGATTTGAAACTTTACGGTGTTATCTTTGTGTTATGGCGCCATCGACGACGGCGACCATATTTCTTGTGCCCTATGCATGACTTATATTTTGAAGTAACATTTTGATATTTTGGAAATGTATTTACTTTTCTCGTACTCTATTTCGATCATGACTCGGTTGTATACTACATTTTACGTTTGCATACTCGACATATATTTCGTACCGACCCCTTCTTCTGGGTCGCGTTTCATGCCCGCAGGTACGGATGCACGCTTGGTGATCAACATTTAGGACACCCTCTTCTGCTATTGGAGTGCTCCACTTATTCCGGAGCCATATTTTGGTATATATATATTCGTCCGTTGCATTGTATATATTTGTTCATGGGTACGGCGGGGCCCTGTCCCGTCATATGATTTTGTCTGTCTGTTTAGAGGTCTGTGGACATGTTTGTGGGTTGTGCCTACTTCTGTACGGTTTTGTTTGTATATGTTGTGTTTGGGCGATCCCATTCGCCGCGGTAGCCTTGTCGGCCCGCATATGTATATATGTTGTTCTGTTGGCCCTGTGTGGCCTTTGTTGGTATTTTTACGTGCGCGTGGTTATTTTGGATAGTCGTAAAACAAAGAAAACTCTCGCCGAAATTTTTGAAATTATATAAATTTGGAACACGGCCTTGCTTGTCGGCTATATACCTGGACGTGTTTGATATACTTGGATGGTTTGATATTTGTCTATATACGGTCCGTTTAGGTGCCCGGATCGGAGTGCCCAGATCACTAGCCACGGCTGCGGGGTTGGGTCGTGACGAAGTGGTATCGGAGCGGTTTGTCCTCGGAATGTCCACGCACCGTGTCTAGTAGAGTCTTGTTTATCGGTGTGTTGTGCACCACATCTATAAACAGGAGGCTACAGGACATTTAGGATGTCATCTTTTCTTCTAATCTTAGATCGTGCGATAGAGCCTGAGTCTAGGGGAGATCCCATCTGACACCTTTTCCTGCAGGTAGGTACAGATTGACAGGAGATGAAGAGGCCAGCTTCTGATGATGGGGGTGCTAATAAGGCCCCTAGAGTATCCTCAGGACCTCAGCTTCCAGGGCCCAGTCGGAGGAGCCCCAGCTATTCTATCGAGACTGATCCCTCAGAGGATCCCGCCACGATTCCCCCAGAGTGTTTGACCCCCAGTGAGGAGGTGGGGCCTAGCAGGAGGAGCCTTAGTTACTCTATTGAGACAAGCATCCCTCGGAGGATCTCGCGATGATTCCCCCGAGTCCTCGACCCCCGGTGAGGAGGACCCCCCGAGGGCAGCTATGACACGGACCCGTCCGAGTATTCAGCGGGGGCACCAGGGGAGGAGCTCCCCGAGGTTGTGCCAGTTGCTCCGATGGTGGAGCACTATGTTAGGCAAGCTTCCTCAGTGAGCTTTACAGACTATTCTAGCCCCTTATCCTGGCCGTTGGTGAACCAGGAGCTGCCCGGCTATATAGATTCCTCGGATTTAGACGCGGGGGATGACGAGGAGGAGTACACTCGCCTATAGCCCACCGCATCGGCCGGAGACCGCTCGTCTACGGTGTATGGTATATGAGTACTTGATGGGATTTGTTCTATGTATGTGTATTTACCGTATGATTGTTATTTAATAGCGGTAAGCAAAAATTTAAGGGCCGATAGTCGAATAATCGTAAGTCATGGCGATTAAGGTGTGTTCATCACTATAGCGGATCTGGAAGTCGAGAACGGGAGGTGGTCGTGTCCATAGACGAAAAGAGAACACGGAGGATCGAGAATGGTAAAATAGTAATTGTGTCACGAGGGCGTTTTGAAATCTGTCAAGGCTTTAATTTACTCCAGGTTGTGTGCTGAAGGTCATGCGGTGAGTTGGGTATGTGGTGCTTGAGCCGTGCAAATGGGTGTGTATTGTGTTGTGGTGAAACTATGAATTAATGTCTAGTTAGTATATTATGATCATTGTAAGGTGAAGGAACGATTGAGAATCATCCATGTGTGTATGTTGGTGTGCTAATGAAAATGGTCACCTTATGCCAAGAATTGAATTAATATCGCTTAATGTTTTAGTCGTTGCCGCTTATGAATTCTATGTTGGAAATGAATGTTTATTAACTCAAATTGATATTGTGATTGTTGGACAATTGAAGATTTTGGTATATTTAATGTAATTTGTATGTTGGTGAAAATAGCATTGTTAGAATGTGAATTGTAGATACAATCATGATTTGAAACGAGGAATAAGTTGTTGAAATTCCTTTAGGGGTCGTTTTCGCTAGTTTGGGAAAATTTTGGATTGTTGGAAATGTTGTATGAATTGCTTAGAATGCCTTTAAATATTGTTGGTATGGGTTCGGGTTAGTATGTGAATGTATAAGCTGGCCGACGTTGGTTTGAATGCAAGTCGAAGTGAAATTTGTGAAAGTTGTTGAATGATGGAAAAGAGAGCTATTATTGTTGTTTGCCTTTCGGATTGGTTGTTGATGTTGCTAGGTTGTTTTTTGTTGTTGTTGTTGTTGATTTGGCCGAGTTAAATTTCGGTGGCCTATTTAGGAAAATGCCGCCCAATTTTTTTGTGGTGAATCATGGGCAAATTTGAAATTAAATGCCCAAAAAGTCTTTAGCTAATGTTTGACATCTTATGGCTTGTTTATAGATCGTAATGCACCCGAATCATAGGTTGGATTTAGCTTGAGTTTGGATCATATTGAGAGCGTTTGAGGTATGTAAAGTAACCTTTCTTGGCATGCCTTAGTTAAAGTAGGCTATGATACGAGCCTCGAGGAAACTCTATTCTCGCAATCCGAGCATGGTTATGAATCGCACTTGTCTCTTGGCATTCTTATGTTGACATTACAAAACATTGATCCTTATGTTCTTGGAATTCATAAGTTGTAAAGATTACATGAAAGCTGATTTTTGTTTTAAAGATTATTTTTTTTTGCGATTCCAAATTTCAAACGCTCATAACTTTCACAGAAAAGCTCGGAGTGCCCAGATCGGGCACTAGTCACGGCCTACGGGGTTGGGTCGTGACAGCATGAGTGTCCAAGAGTACTGTGTGTATTTCGATTCTATGGCTAGATATGCCCCGGCCATGGAGGCTGAGATGGAGGACAGAGTTCACCGTTTTGTGGCTGGTTTAGGGTCACATTTGATAGATGCTTGTACGATCGTCGCATACGCTGTGCATAGATATCTCCCGTATACTGTGCATATGCACGTAATCCGGAAGATCGCAAGCGCCGAGGGGGCAGAGTGACCGTGACCGAGGCCATGGTAAGAGGGCTAGATCTTTCGACATTGGAAGCGAGTCCAGGGGGAGGACAGAGGCCAAGCATTCCCGCATTCATTCATTCAGCAGGGAGTGCACCTCCGTAATTTTCGGGTTCGAGGTTTGATCGGTCTTCTTATTCCGAGCGGCCCGCAGTTCTAGAGCATCAGTGCTCCCGACAGTACTTCCTCAGTCAGGACAGATGAGGCCACCCATGCCACGGTGAGCCCAGTGTGGTAGGTTACATATCGGGCAGTGCCGATCGGGGATCGAATGCCTGTTATTCTTTTTGTGCCGACCAGTCATGTGATTGACGGAATTGTCCGTCAGGAGGTGGCATGGGCACTATTCAGCCTACAGGGTCCACAGCTAGTTCTTCTTCTGCAAAGGCGCCCTTTGGGGTAAGCTTTTCAGTTACCAACAGGACAAGGTAGGGGGAGGAGTGGAGCGTCCAGCTCTAGCGGTCCTCAGCACCGCGTATATGCACTAGCTGGTAGGCAGGACCGCGAGACGTCTCCTAATGTTGTTACAGGTATATTATCGATTTCCTCCCATGATGTCTATGCACTGATTGATCCAGGTTCCACTTTATCATATGTTACTCCATTTGTTGCTTCTATGTTTGGGATAGAGCCCAAGTTGATTAGACCTTTTGAGGTGTCTACACCAGTTGGTGATCCGGTCATAGCTAGACGAGTATATCAAGATCGTGTGGTTATAGTTTGTGATTGCCACACTGTAGCAGATTTGATTGAGCTAGAGATGATTGATTTCGACGTTATTATGGGTATGATTGCTGGGCTTCGTTACGCTCAATGTTGACCGCAACAAAGTTAGTTCGATTTCGCCTCTCGGTAAGCCGGGCCTAGAGTGAGGGTAATGTCGTCTTGCCAAGGGGTTTATTTCCTACCTTAAGGCAGAGAAGATGATCAGAAAAGGGTATATTTTTCACTTAGTTCAAGTTCAAGATATGCAAGCAGAGTCGCCGACTCTTCAATCTGTTCCTGTGGTTAATGAGTTCCCAGAAATGCTTCCAGATAAGCTTCTAGGCATTCCCCCAGAGAGGGAGATTGATTTTGCTATTGACCTATTGCTAGACACTCAGCCAATATCTATCCCTCCTTATAGGATGGCACCTGCGGAGTTGAAGGAATTGAAGGAGCAGTTGAAGGATTTGCTTAAGAAGGGCTTTATCAGGCCTAGTACATCACCGTGGGGAGCGCCGGTGCTATTTGTAAGAAAGAAGGTGTTAAAG
>NW_026715818.1:0-19410 GCF_029784015.1 Lycium ferocissimum | reverse complement strand
ATTCATAATAAGTTCCTTATGATACCAAAGAAGAGATATTTTCTATAATGATCATGATGCCGATGGTGATTTCATGTTTAAAGGTTCTAAGCTTGTGGTTTCAAGGTGAATATGAATATGAGCATGATGAGCTATTTCTTGAGTCTCAATTTTATTCATTGATAATGAACCTTTTTCAAAAGGTTCCCAAGTATGTAAATTGACACTTTATGAGAATATGATCTTATTCTATGTCTTCCCTTGATGTTATTCTTCATTGATAGTCTCACTTCATAATGTTAGTTCCTTCAAGGTGAGGCATGACGATCATGATTATTCCGTAATACAATCGGAGGTTACCGACCTTACGTCACTCCGATGGAGCTATAGCTTTTGATTGGGCTCTTATGCATGCTTATGTTGTGATAATTACACCGTGCACATCCGGCCGGGCAAGACCACTACGGAGGGCGTAGGGGCGGCTTATGGATGAGTACACCGTGCCTATACGGCCGGGCACCACCACGGGAGGGCGTAGTGGGCGGCTTATGGATGGTTACACCGTGCCTATATGGCCGGGCAGCACCACTACGCTGGGCGCAGTGGGCAGCTTATGGATAATGATAATAACACTGTGTCTATGTGGCACAGGCAACACCACTAGTAGGCGGCGTGAGATGATTACGCCGGACGTGGGAGGCCCGGACACGGGCTAATGATGCTATTTGATCCAGACAGTTTATGTATGTAAGGGTGATATGTTTTGAAGGTAAAAGTGAGCATGCATGATTTCGCCTTAAGAGGTAAGAGGTTACATACCTTTTTCTTATATTTTCCATATTTCCTTATTATGTTGTTGTTCATGTTCGTGCATATTATCATATTATCATTCATGCCTTACATACTCAAGACATTACTCGTACCGACGTCCCTTCTTGTAGACGCCGCGTTCATGCCCGCAGGATCGGGTAGCCGCCGGACGATTCACGCAGTAGGACCTCCCCTCGGCCAGCGGTCGGCACGCCCTCCATTGATCCGGGAGCGCAGTCCGCTTGGTATGCCATCTTGTTATATACATGGATACGACAGGACCTTGTCTTGTCCTTTCTACAGTTTGTATTCTATAGAGGTCTGTAGACAAAGGATATATAGTCGTGATATTATGCAGCCTCGTCGGCGTGTATTTTGTATAACAGCATATATGTATAGCGGCCAAATCGGCTTGCGCTGTTATTCTCAGTGTTTTTGTTTATATGTATGTGTTGGCCGTGAGTTCCCGGTACGGTGACTTTTATGTTGATTGTTCGGGGAGACAAGATAGCACGATTCGTATTGTACATGGGCCCAGGACAGTCGATGAGAAGTAGATGCAAGCATAGGGGTGCCTGGCCAGTAATGGTCAGCTACCTGTCATGGCTCATCGGTTTGGGTCGTGATAGGGCATTTCAAGAGAAATTATCCCAAACTTAGGAAAGGTGGCCAGGGTACTCAATTTCAGGCTCCACGAGCCCCAACATCAGGTAGAGGGGGAGGATCTTATGGGGGTAACCGCGCTGTCAGCGTGTGCCACATTCTGCTAAGAGAGGTGGCAACCACCTAACGAGGGCAGTGTTTCGGTCCGGGTAGAGGTGGACATCAATGCGGTAGGGACGGAGCTCAGATAGGGCCGGTTGATTGCAATGGTTCACAGGCTACTAGCGGACGGGTTCATTGTTATGCCTTTCCTGGCAGGACAGAGGCTGAAGGCTCAGATGAAGTTAATACAGGTAACATCTCAATCTGTCACCAGATAGCTTCTGTATTGTTTGACCCGAGCTTTACATTTTCTTGTGTCTACATATTTCTCTATGGGTCTTTATATGGTCTGTGATTTACTTGATGCCCCTATACATGTATCTACTCTAGTTGGAGACTCTGTGGTTGTATATAGAGTCTTCTGATCTTGTACTGTCATACTTATAGAGTATGGAACCTGGGCCGGCATAGCAATTTTAGACATGGTAGATTTTGATGTCATCCTGGGTATGAGTTGGCTAGCTCCTTGTCACGCAATTCTAGACTGTCATGCCAAGACAGCCACCTTAGCTATGCCCGGGGTGACTAGACTTAAGTGGAAGGGTAACCTTACTCTCTCCCCAAAGAAAATCACTTCCTTTATTCGTGCAAAGAAGTTAGTGGATAGGGGGTGCTTGGCTTAGTTGGCACATATCCGTGATACTAGTATTGATGGTCTATCTTTTGAGTCAGTTCCAGTGGTACGTGAGTTTGTAGAGGCGTTTCCCGCAACTTGCCAGGCACACCACCGTACCGTGACATTGACTTAGAGCTAAGGACCCGCCTTATATCTATCCCGCCATATCGGATGGCACTAGCAGAGTTGAGGGAATTAAAGGAACAACTTCCGGATCTTCTTAATAAGGTTTTTATCTGTCCGAGTGTCTCCCCGTAGGGCGCTCCTATTCTGTTTGTGAAAAACAAAGATGGGACTATGAGGATGTGCATTGATTACCGCCAATTACATAAAGTCACCATTCGAAATAAGTACCCCATCCCTCGTATTGATGATTTGTTTGATCAGCTTCAGGGGGCTTCTGTGTTTTCAAACATCGACTTTAGATCGGTTTATCATCAGTTGAACATTCAGGCAGAGGATATTCCTAAGATAGCGTTCCATACTAGATATGGACATTATGAATTTCTAGTTATGTCCTTCGGGCTTATTAATGCCCAACCTACTTTCTGGACTTTGATGAATGGCATTTTTAAGCCATACTTGGACACTTTTGTAATAGTGTTTATTGATGGCATTCTGGTTTATTCGAAAAGTAAAGAAGATCACGGAAATGACTTGAGAGTTGTCCTTGGTTTGCTGAGAGACAAGCAGTTGTATGCCAAGTTCTCTAACTGTGAATTTTGGCTTGCGTCTGTGTCCTTCTTGGGACATGTGGTTTCAAAAAAAGGGATTATGATGGATCCGAAGAAAATTAAGGTAGTAAGAGATTGGGCTAGTCCCACCGTTGGCAGAGATCTGATTTCGTGGGTTTGGCTAGTTACTATCATCGGTTCGTAAAGGGGTTGGCTTCTATTGCTTCGCATTTGACCCGTTTGACTCAGAAAGAGGTACCTTTTCAATGGTCCGACGAGTGTGAGGAGAGCTTCCAAAAGCTCAAGACTTTATTGACTACAGCTCCTATTCTATCTTTGCCCGTGGAGGGCAAGGACTTTGTAGTTTATTGTGACGCTTCTTGTTCTGGTTTGGGTGTTGTTTTGATGCAGGAAAAGAAGGTGATTGCTTATGCTTCCAGACAGCTGAAGATCTATGAGAAGAACTATCCTACTCATGACTTGGAGTTGGCAGCTGTGGTTTTTGCGTTGAAAATTTAGAGGCACTATCTCTATGGTGCCCGTTGCGAGGTATTTACTGATCATCGCAGTCTTCAGCATGTATTTACTGAGAGGGATCTTAACTCTAGGCAGCGCAAATGGATGGAGTTGCTGAAGCATTATGATATTACTATCTTGTATCATCCGGGCAAGGTAAATGCGGCAAATGCCTTAAGAAATCGCCTAGCTCCGGCGCTTGCTTGTTTGATTACGTCGTAGCGTCCGTGGCTAGAGAGGTCTCGTGCTCTAGCTAGCTTCTGGAGACTTGATGTGTCTGGTTCGGGCCGAGTGTTGGCTTGTTCTGAGGCGAGATCATCGTTTTTGGAGAAGATTAAGGCCAGACAGTTCGAGGATGCCACTTTGAGTAAGATTCGCAATAAAGTCTTGCATGGTGAGGCCACGGAGGACGTAATTAATGATGAGGGTGTCTTGCGTATCAAGGGGCATGTTTGTGTTTCCCATGTTGATGATTTGATTAAGATAATTTTAGTAGAGGCTCACAGTTCTAGATATTCCATTCATCCTGGTGCTACCAAGGTGTATCGTGACTTGAGGCGCATTACCGGTGGGCTAGGATGAAGCGTGATATAGTTGAGTTTGTTATACAGTGTTTAAATTGCCAGCAAGTGAAGTACGAGCACCAGAGACCCCGGGGTACATTTCAGAGGGTGCCCATTTCAGAGTAGAAGTGGGAGAGGATAGAGGTGGATTTTGGGGTTGGTCCTCAGAAGACCTTGGGTAAGTTTGATTCGATTTGGGTCATTGTTGATAGGTTGACCAAGTCTGCCCATTTCATACCGGCTCAAATTACCCATACTGCACAGAAGTTGGCCCAGATTTATATCCAAGAGATTGTTCGCCTGCATGGGGATACTATTTCCATCATATCGGATAGAGACATGATGTTTACATCCCGGTTCTAGAAGACTTTACATTTAGAATTGGGTACTAGATTGGACCTTAGTACAGCTTTCCACCCTCGGACGTATGGGTTACCGAACGGACTATTCAAGTCCTAGAGAATAAACTCCGAGCTTGTGTGATTGACTTCGATGGCCATTGGAATCAGTTCTTACCATTGGCTGAGTTCGCTTATAACAATGGTAATCACTCGAGCATTAATATGGCCTCGTTTGAGGCTCTTTATAGGAGGAGATGTAGGTCCCCTATCGGGTGGTTTGATGCTTTTGAGGTAAGGCCATAGGGTACAAATCTCTTGAGAGAGTCCTTAGATAAAGTTAAGAGGATTTAGGAAAAGCTCTTGGCCGCTCAGAGTAGGCAGAAACAGTATGCGGATCGAAAGGTCCGAGATCTTGAGTTCATGTGAGGAGAACAAGTCTTATTAAAGGTCTCAGCCATGAATGGTGTGATGAGGTTTGGGAAGAAAGGCAAGCTTAGTCCCAGATTCATTGGTCCGTTTGAGGTCCTCAATCGTGTGGGGGACGTAGCCTACGAGTTGGCTTTGCTCCCAGGTCTGTTAGGCCTGCATCTAGTGTTCCATGCGTATATGTTGAAGATATATCATGGTGATGGTTCATTTATCATCCTCTGGGATTCTGTCCTGTTGAATGAAAATCTACCTTATGAGGAAGAGCCTATTGCTATTCTAGATAGAGATGTTCATAAGTTGAGGTCTAAAGAAATAGCGTCAGTGAAGGTTCAGTGGAAAAATCGTCCCGTTGAAGAAGCTACTTTGGAGACAGAGTCCGATATGTGAAAAAATTATCCCCAGCTTTTCACTAAGTCAGGTAACTTCTCCTTGTTCCCTCTTTTTGTCCGTTCGGGGAAGAACGGTTGCTTAATTGGTATCTGATGTGACGACCCGCTAGGTCGTTATGGGGGGTGACTTAGAAAACTAGACATCCGTTAGGAATTCCAAGGTCGTGGTTGAGTCCGTGTCATGCCCCAAAATCCACCCTAGATGTAACCGGCATCCGACATCATGAACTACATCGGAAGAACCTAAAAGATGCAATAACAACACTTGAGCCAGCCAGGTTCAATATTCACCTCCAACAGTTTATAAAATAATTACAATCAAATCACGATATATGATTTAAATCATTGAAAGTCTTTATTATTATAAAACTTAATCAAAAAGTAATAACTGCCCGAAGAGTTACGCAACAACTCACCAACTACCCACATGATGAATGTAAACTCTGGAGCTTCTAAGAATAAAGAATGACCGTCTAATCATCGGGACGCAACCCGGAAAAACTAATATAGATAAATGGATTGAATAAATAGAGGATGACCCACGAATGAGCATGTAGGCTCACTAAATCAATAGCAACAACAAGTTCTCCTAGCGCTTTAGTCTCCACGAACCTGTGCTTCTTCGTTACCTAACATACCATCAAAAGCAACAATGGCATGCCTGAGTACTTTGGACTCAGTGAGTGCCTCAGGGACATTATAACATATAAAAATTAGATACAATAAAAAGTAAAGAAATCAGCTCTGGAAATCATGTGAAATCATTATTAAGCAGCTACTCAACTTGGTTCAATAAGCTTGTCAAAACGAAATAAAACCCTTTTTTATCAAGTTTACAACTTTCGGTTATGTCCTTTCAATTTGCTAGATTATCATCAGTAATAATTTCATAAAGAGATAAAGGTGTCATACATGCCAATACAGGCCCAAGAATGAATCACATCGAAGGGATGACCTTTGAGGTTCCCTAAACATATTTGTGCACCACACTGGAATATTAGACTCCTGGTGGCTATCCTTCCTCCCGAATAGCTAAGCATAAACCGCACCCGGGTAGCGAACCCACGGTGGCCACTCTTCCTCTCGATTGGATAGGCATTACCATACTAGGATCCATAGTGACTACCCTTCCTCCCGAGAAGCTAGGCCAAACACAACAATAAAGTTCATAGCATAGAAGCCGAATCACAATTCATGTCAAGGTAGTCACATCATCAATTAGCATTTAAGTTCATTACAAAGATACATCATTTCATTGATAATCTTGGAAATGTTTCCACTTCCTTTCACAAGGTTCAATTGTCATAGTTCATCATAAAACACCATTGCCAACCCTTAGCCATTATTAATGATAAACTCTTATAGAGGAAAATGATTTGAATTACGTACACAAATATAGAGCATAATACAATCAAGGTTTAATGTGGGCTTATCCCCTCACGCACACCAACCACAATCAAAGCATGAAATAGGGTTTCGAAGTACGAAAAGTTTACCTTTTTATTCAATAAAGAACTTTTGAAAAGGAGACATACATCAAAAATAGGGTTTTCAAAAGGGATACATCCAAAATAGGGTTTTCAAAAGAAACATACATCCAAAATAGGGTTTTCAAAAGAGACATACCTTAATTAAGCCTTACATAATTCAACAATTCACTTTTACGATAAAGAACACCCCACACCCTAGCTTGAGTCACTTTGAGAAAGATTACCTTGCAACCCTAGGTTTTTCATTCAAGAATCATAGGTTTAATGCTAGGATTGATTAATAATATGAATAAATGATAAAATTAACTGAACCCGCTCTATATACACACGGCTGGAGGTGGGTGAAATACGCCCTGAAATACGGGCCTATTTCAAAATACGTGCCGTATTCTATGGCCGTATTTTACATTAACAGAACAGTGGACCCCATAGGGAGGCGGGTGGAATACACCCTAGGAATATGGGCAGTATTTCAAAATAAGGGCCGTATTCTTTGGCCGTATTTTACGTTAACAAGAACAGTGGAGTCCCGCTTCTCCAAGATGCTTTCACACTTAACTCGGATTTACAGAGTGTTACATTCTCCCCCCCTCAAGATCATTCATCCTCAAATGAGAATCGTAGCCTGCCAAGGATTCACTAACCACAAGTTGTTTCAAACAAACGTAAACGATTCGCGTAAGAATATCTAGAAACTTTAACTCATACCTGCAATAGGGAACAAGTGAGGATATCTTTTCTTCATGTCCTCCTCTGCTACCCAAGTTGCTTCTTCGGTATCATGGTTTTGCCATAGGACTTTAACTGAAGCTACAACTTTTGTTCTCAACCTTCTAACTTGATGATCTAGAATCTGAATAGGTTCTTCTTCATAAGATAACCTTTCATTAATTTCAATCTCTTCATGGTTCAATACATGGGAAGGATCAGGTTTGGACAACCTCAACATCGAAATGTGAAACACAGGATGCACCATGGCCATATCAGGTGGTAACTTCAACTCATAAGCCACCGTCCTAACTTTCCTAACAATCTCATAAGGGCCAATGAAACGAGGACTAAGCTTGCCCTTTTTACCAAACCGCATTACTCTCTTCATCGGCGACACTTTCAAGAATAACTTGTTACCAACAAAAAACTCAACCTCACGTCACCTCATATCCGTATAAGACTTTTATCTACTCTAAGCTGTCTTGAGTCGTTGTACAATAAGATTAACTTTCTCGATTGCCTCATGAACTGAGTCAGGACCCAACAATTCTACTTCAGTTGGTTCAAACCAACCATTTGGAGATCAACAACGCCTCCCATAAAGAGCCTCATAAAGAGCCATCTAAATACTCGCTTGATAACTGTTGTTGTACGCGAATTCCACAAGAGGTAAATGTTCATCCCAATTTCCTCCGAAATCTATAACACAGGCTCACAGCATATCTTCCAAAGTCTGAATAGTTCTCTCTGCCTGCCCGTCAGTTTGAGGATGAAAGGCAGTGCTCAATTTCACTCTAGTTCCCAAACCTTCCTGAAAGGATTTCCAAAAATGACCGAAGAATTGCGTACCTCTGTCAGATATGATGGATGTCAGAATCCCATGCAATATAACTATCTCCTTTAGATATAACTTGGCATATTCCATCGCGATATATGACGTCTTCCCAGGGAGAAAATGGGAATATATTGTAAGTCTATCCACGATCACCCAAATCGAATCAGACTTGGCCTTTGTGCGGGGTAGACCTACAACGAAATCCATATTGATCACCTCCCACTTCCAATGCGGAATCTCGATATTTTGAGCCAAGCCCCCAGGCCTTCGATGATCAGCCTTAACCTGTTGACAGTTCAAACACTTAGCCACAAAGTTAGAAATATCAACCTTCATGATCTTTCACCAATAGTGTTGTTTCAAATCCTTGTACATCTTGGTGGACCCCGGATGCACAGAGTATTTAGAACTATGTGCCTCTACCATCAATTCTTGTCGAAGTCCGTCAACATCAGGAACACATAACTGCCCTTGCAACCGTAGGACACTATCACCTGTCCCAACTGAAGTGTACTCACCCCATTCTACTCCATCCCGCAGTTTCATCAAAAGTTCATTGTCATACAGCTTGGACTTGATCCTTTCCACAATGTCGAACCGTGCTAGCGGGATTCCTACTAACTCACCCTCTTCGGTTTCATCAAGTCTGACACCAAGACTAGCAAGTCTTAGAATTTCCCTTCCCATAGGCATGTCATGTGCACGTAGATATGCCAACGTGCCCATAGACTTTCTACTCAGAGCATCAGCAACCACATTAGCCTTACCCGGATGACACAAGATGTTCAAGTCGTAGTCTTTCAATAACTTCAACTATCTCCTTTGTCTGAGATTCAACTCTCGCTGCTTGAAAATATATTGTAGACTCTTGTGATCAGTGAAAACATCATAATGCTTATCATACAAGTAGTGACGCCAAATCTTCAAAGCAAATACCACAGCAACTAACTCCAAGTTATGAGTCGGGTAATTCTTCTCATGCTTTTCAACTATCGCGACGCATAAGCAATCACCTTACCATTCTACATCAACACACAACCCATCCCAATCCTATAGGTATCACAATACACCACATAGCCACCGGACCCAGAGGGTAAAGTCAAAATAAGAGCCAAAGTCAACCATGCCTTAAGCTCCTGGAAACTCTTTTCACAAGCTTCAGACCACTAAAACTTAGCAGGCTTTTGCATCAACTTAGTCTAAGGTGAGGCTATTGATGAAAAGCCTTCCACAAACTTTCTGTAATAATTAGCCAAACCCAAGAAACTACGAATATCAGTCACACTCGTGGGTCTAGGCCAATCCTTCACTGCTGAAATTTTCTGAGGGTCAACCTTAATGCCGTCGCCAGACACCACATGGCCTAAGAAAGCCACAGAATTAAGCCATAATTCATGATTAGAGAATTTTGCATAAAGCTCATTCTCCTCAAGTGTTTTCAGGGTTATTCTCAAATGATTTCACGATCCTCATGACTCTTTGAATACACCAAAATATCGTCAATGAAAACAATGATGAAACAATCCAGATAAGGTTTAAACACATGATTCATTAAGTCCATAAATCCAGTAGGCACATTAGTCAACCCAAAGGACATGACTAGAAACTCGAAGTGCCCATAACGAGTACGGAATGCTGTTTTCGGAATATCCTGCTCCTTTATTTTTAATTGGTGATACCCAGACCTTAAGTCAATCTTCGAGAAGAACTTAGCACCCTGAAGTTGGTCAAATAGATCATCTATCCTGGGCAAAGGATATTTATTCTTAATTGTCACCTTATTAAGCCGGCGATAGTCAACACACATCCTAAAGAAACCATCTTTCTTCCTAACAAAAAGACCGGAACACCCTAAGGTGAGGAACTTAGTCGGATGAAACCTTTATCCAACAAGTCCTTTAATTGGTCTTTTAATTCCTTTAGCTCCACTGGAGCCATACGATATGGAGGAATGGAAATTTATTGGGTGTCGAGAATAACATCAATCCCAAAATCAATGACTTTATCAGGAGAAATACCAGGAAGATCTTCGGAAAACACTTTGAGATAATCACTAACTATGGGAACAGATGCGAATTCAGGTACTACGACTTTTGTATCATTAACAGCAACCAAATGGTAAATACACCCTTTAGTAATCATCTTATGAGCCTTAAGATAGGAAATAAATCTACCCTTTAGCTTAGCAATTTCATCCTCCCACACAATAACAGGCTCATCGGAAAAGGCGAAACGAACTAACTTATGACGACAATCCATATTAGCATAATAGGCGGACAACCAATCCATCCCCATAATCACATCAAAATCCACCATCTCAAGTTAATTTAAATCAGCCATAGTCTCATGACCCTTAATCACAGCAACACAATTTTTATAGACCCTAGAAGCGATAATAGGAACACCGGAAGGTGTATCGACAACAAAGGGTTCCAACAGCAGTTTAGGTTCCATACCAAAATCGAGAGCAAAATATGGGGCTACATAAGATAAATTTGAACTCGGATCGATCAACGAATACGCATCAAATGAGCAAATAGTAAGAATACATGTAACCACAGCATCAGAGGCTTCAATTGCCTCCCTACGAGTCAACCCGTAAAGTCAAGTTTTTCCTCCATTAGAAGTGTTAGCAACTTCCTTTCCTTTACCGTTGCCACAAGCATTCTGATTATTAGTAGCATTGCTAGCAGGCAAATTCTTAACAAAAGTAGAAATAGGTGAATCATTCTTCTGATTGGACATATTAGCTATCTCGCGCAGCCATTTCTAAAATTCTCTCTTAATGTGGCCTCTAATTCCACAGTGATGACAAATACGATCCTCCCACACAGCTAGTCGATTACTACTCTGAGAAAATCTGCTTTGATTATTTTAAGTTCGCTGCCCTTGTTTACCAGAAGGCACACTGGCGTTAGAATAAGCGCTTGACTAGGTTAATGTCGAGTACCCTTTCCTTTGTCCTTCACTAACATTACCACTAAAGCCACCCGCAGATCGAGCCTTCTTGTTTTGATCTCGCTCCCCCCCTCTCCTCGTTCTTCCAATTCTCTTGTTGCTCAAAGAAACTCAACTAATGATGAGAAAGTGCAAGTAGGAGACATAGAAATAGCAAAGACATGCAGACTTTATTCGTGGGACCAACCCACATACAAAACGAGTCAACTTATGCTTCTCAGTCGGAATCATGTACAAAGGCATATTTTGATAGACGGGTGAACTCCAAGTTGTATTCACAAATAGATTTTGTACCTTGCTCAAGTTTCTCGAACTTGGTAGCCATAGAAAACCTCTTTTAATCAGACAGAAACCTCTCCTTAAATGTCTCCTCAAATTCAGCCTAAGTAGAAGGTGCAACATTATTACCTCTTTCAGACTCCCACACCTCAAACCAAGCGTGAGCAACGTCTTTCAACTGATATGACGCGAACCTTACAGCTTCAAAACCCTCGGCATTCATTGCCCTCGGTGCCTTGAAAGTCTCATCCATAAAGTGTTGGGGGTCATCTGACTCTCGTGACCCAAAGAACTCTGCTGACTTTAAATCCAGAAACTGCTTAAGCCTACTTCTACCATGAGGTTCCATACCTCCACACTGATGCTGGGCTGTAACTAATGCAGTTAGCATTTGGATCGCTATCTGCATAAACCCAATCTCAGGCACACCCGCAAAGAAGAATAGCGGCCGGAGCAAAGGTGCTTGAGGTGGCACATGATTCCCAGGGTTGTTCCCATTACTAGTATTTGCTTCCACTAGATTTCGAGTTCCTGTGGCGCATCCTGAGTTACCAGTTTTGGATTGAGTTAGGGCCATTTCTGCAAGGCAGGAATTAACGAGCGAATTATAATTATCCTAAAAGGACTTCAAGCTCTACAACACTATCTAGAATCACGAAGAATAGGAAACACCTATAAATGTCCCGGGAGTTTCTTGGTCTGCAGGTGATCAGGATGTACAAGGAAAACTCCACTACACATAGCTTCACAGACACCGACAGTAAACCTAGGACATATCTAAACTTAGGCTCTGATACCAAGCTTGTCACGCTGCAAAACCCACCCAAGACGTGACTGGTATCCGCCTCATGAACTACATCGGAAGAACCTAAAAGATGCAATAACAACACTTGAATCCACCAGGTTCAATATTCACCTCCAACAATTTATAAAATAATTACAATCAAATCATGATATATGATTTAAATCATCGGAATTCTTTAATATTATAAAACTTAATCAAAACATAACAAGTGCCCAAAGAGTTACCCAACAACTCTTCAACTACCCACAGGATGAATGTAAAATCTAGAGCTTCTAAGACTAAAGAATGATCTTCAATGCATCGGACGCACCCTTTAAAAACAAATATAGATAAATGGAATGAATAAATAGAGGATGACCCCCGAATGAGCATATAGGCTCACCAAATCAACAACAACAACAAGTTCTCCTAGTGCTTTAGTCTCCACGAACCTGCTTTTCTTCGTTACGTAACATACCATAAAAAACAACAATGGTATGCCTGAGTATTTCGTACTCAGTGAGTGCCTCGGGGACATTATGACATATACAAATTAGATACAATAATAAGCAAAAAAATTAGTTCTGGAAACCATGTGAAATCATTAGTAAGCAGTTACTCAACTTGGTTCAACAAGCTTGTCAAAACGAAATAAAACCCCTTTTTATCAAGTTTACAACTTTCGGTTCTGTCCTTTCAATTTGTCAAATTGTCATCAGTAATACTTTCATAAATAGATAAAGGTGTCGCACATTCCAATACAGGCCCAAGAATGAATCGCAGCGAAGGGATGACCTTTGAGGTTCCCTAAACATAACTGCGCACCACAGCGGAATATTAGACTCCTAGTGGCTATCCTTTCTCCCAAATAGCTACGCATAAACCGCACTCGGGTAGCGAACCCGCGGTGGCCACTCTTCCTCCCGAACGGCTTGGCATTACCACAGTAGGATCCATAGTGACTACCCTTCCTCCTGAGTAGCTAAGCCAAACACAATAATAAAGTTCATAGCATAGAAGCCGAATCACAATTTATCTCAAGGTAGTCACATCATCAATTAACATATAAGTTCATCATGTCATTACAAAGATACATCATTTCATTGATAATCTTGGAAACGTTTCCACTTCCTTTAACAAGGTTCAATTGTCATAGTTCATCATAAAACACCATTACCAACCATTAGCCATTATTAATGATCATTTTTTATAGAGGAAAACGATTTGAATTACTTATACAAGTATAGAGTATAATACAATCAAGGTTTAATGTGGGCTTGTCTCCTCACGCATACCAACCACAATCAAAGCATGAAATAGTGTTTCAAAGTATGAAAAGTTCACCCTTTTATTCAACAAAGAACATTTGAAAAGGAGAGATACATCCAAAATAGGGTTTTCAAAAGAGACATACATCCAAAATAGGGTTTTCAAAAAAGACACACATCAAAAATGGGGTTTTCAAAAGAGACACACATCCAAAATAGGGTTTTGAAAAGAGACATACCTTAATTAAGCCTTACGTAATTCAACAATTCACTTTTACGATGAAGAACACCCAAAACCCTAGCTTGAGTCACTTTGAGAAAGATTACCTTGCAACCCAAAGTTTTTCATTCAAGAATCATGTTAAGAATCATGGGTTTGATGCTAGGATTTATTAATAATGTTAAAGATGTTCTTACCTTAATGTTTGAAGACTTGGAGGAAAGATTTTCGTCCTTAGGGTTTATGAGAATGTGAATAAATGATAAAATTAACTGAACCCGCTATATATACACACGGCTGGAGGCGGGTGAAATACGCCCAGAAATACGGGCCGTATTCTGTGGCCATATTTTACATTAACAAAAATAGTGGACCCCATAGGGAGGCGGGTGAAATACGCCTAAGGAATACGGGCCATATTTCAAAATACGGGCCGTATTCTTTGGCCGTATTTTACGTTAACAAGAACAGTGGAGTCCCGCTTCTCCAAGACGCTTTCACACTTAACCCGGATTTACAGAGTGTTACATTCTGTAGTGTGTTTTTATATATGCGTGCATAATTTATTTGCGTCTGTAGGGCCTCGAATTGGTACCGGGATATTTGGGTGAAAAACTGGGGGAAAAATTAAACTACTGATCAGAGTAGACCGCTGCAGCGGGTGAGGGACCGCTATAGCGGGTCTATCGTTCGGGCGCCAGGCTTCCCGCCACGGGAGCCGGGGATTTAATAAGGTCCGCCATAGTGGGAGGGTTCTTGCTATAGCGAGAGCATCGACCGGCAGTCAACGTGATACAGAATCCGTGTTTTATATTTTCTTTATTTCGAACCCATTCCCCAAACCACTCCAAAATAGTTTCCAAGAACTGCTTTGGCGAAATTCTTAGGCTAGGGCTAAAACACTCTTGAGAGATAAGTCTCAACCCTTTACTTTGTTCATTCCATCATTATGTTAGATTTCATGATTTAGTGAAGGCTCTTTAATGGTGCATGAAAGGGATAAAACCCTAGAACTTAAGAAACCCTTGTTTAATGAATGGGTTATCGATTTTATTTCTTATTAATCATCTAGGAGTAGAGATTATCACTTTCTAGGATGAGAACTTGACTATTAAAAGTGGAACTTGTTGATTGAGACTGAGGGTTTCATAAAGATGGTAACTTTAGCATAAAAACTACTTGTAAAAGGGTTGAAACGATTAGAAAACTCATGAATGGATAGAATATGATTATTAGGAGGGATATTAGTATGAATTCACGTTTAGTGGTAGTTCACCCATTTGAAAAAAGGTAGAAGTAGTTGAGTTCTCTACCCCAATTATTGTTTGATTGAGTAGATGATTCGAATACTCATGTAGTGCTATATTTCTAGATTTTGTATATTCGAAAGCTTTGCGAAAGGGGAAAGCATGGAATGATTGCGTTGTCCCTGTTTACGCTTTCCGGTAGGTTACGGTCTACTTGAGTTAGACTTTGATTAGTTGAGTGTATATGTTATGAAATTGATAGGAGAAGCATGATTAGGGCTTCAGACATAAAGTGTTGTTGGAAATTCCTTTCTTTGATATTGGTTGACTGATTATGTGATTAACAATTATGAAATGATAAAGAACGAGTTCATAAATACTCATCTTGTTGATTTTGGAGTAATCCCTTATTCATGTTATTGATGAATTGATTCTTGAGTCTTGATATGACGTGTGACATGGTGACTTGTGTTCCTTGATATTGATTTATTGATTTTTCACTTTCCTTATTAATTGTGGAATGGAAATACATTGTAATGAGAAAGATATTGTAATTATGAAAAGACACATTTGACCGGGGGTGAGGATGTGGCCTAGTTATGGGCTCGTGATTCGAGGTCAGTTTCGGAGTTAGTGGTACATAGACACCATGAGTACCTTGCAGGTCATGACTCTCTAGGGAAAATAATACCATTTAGCATGTATGTACATGGTTGAGATACTTCTATTATTTATTGCTTTGCATCGGACTCATGACTATCTAGGGAAAACAATACCATCTTGCATGTGTGTACGCAAGTGAGATACTTCTATTATTTATTGCATTGCATCAGACTCATAGCTAATGGTTCAAACATTACCATTTAGCGTGTTTGTACGAATATGTGACAAAGTTGAGATAAATAGTGATTTACGGTTGTGTTGGTGATTACATGGGTTGAGTTACTCTTATTGATTTCTAATTATGTGGACTTATCTTATTCCTGTGTTGGCTGATATTTCAGTGTTAGATGATTCCTGTTGATAGTTTTATGTGGTTATGCGCTGTTGTGCCTATCTGTCTATTTTATCGATTTTGTGATTGCATGCATGATACTAATCTTAGTCGGCTTATGATATCTACCGGTACATAGTGTTTTGTACTGATACTACCTTGTTGCATTCTTTTGAGTGTAGATTATGATCCAGAGGCATCTTTGAGACCTCATATCTAGCGTGAGGCCAGTTTTCAACAAATTTGAGGGTTAGCTCCTATCCATGCCAGGCCGCCTGAAGATCTTTCCTATTTTGGATATCTATTTCATTTCAGACATTTATGATTATTTTAGATAGTGTTCATTCGTTAGACAGTTATGTTTTAGAGTCTTTGTACGATGACTTTCGAATCTTTGGGGTTGTAATAGTTAGAATTTCGCATTTTATTTATATATGGCATGACTGGACAGTTTTATGCTTTAATTTTGGTTATCGATTTATAAATGTTTAAAATGGTTTGATAATTGGGTAAGGGAATGGTTCGCACACTATGAGACTTAGTTTGGGTGCCACTAATGGCTATTTGGGTCATGACACTCTAACCTTGGTTTCCTTTATTTTACCTTTCCTAAGCTTGAACCTATGGTAGGAAATCTAGAGAACTAAAGGAAGAAGATGAGTTTTGACCTTTACTTTGTTATTTGAATTTTAGTCTTCCAATATGAGATTAATTGACGGATTTGACTAATCTAAGCAGGGACTTTCATGAATTAGTAACCGATAGGCTTGAATCTCCCATTCTTGTTGAGAAATTAAAATATGGGAAGTTAGGGTTTATGCCTAAAATTGGGGGTTTCAATTTGAATGATGAAACTGATCAATACTTGAGATAGATTAGTAATTTGAGAGCAATTGAACTTCTAGAACATTGGGTTACCAATTCCATCTTTGAAATACACGGTTTACCCTTGTGGGTTACCAATTCCATCTTTGAGATGTTGCGTGCTTGTTAATCTCTTACCTAGAGACTTGATGGATTCAAGGACTAGAGGTTTCTGCCTAGGTTATGATTGTAGACTACTGAGATCTAGTGTGGTTCACATTATTGCAAGTCTTACGTGGATGTGCTTAGTAACTGTATATTTGACTGCTTATATGCCTATCTTTCAGTTTCTTTCTTTTATATATGTTAGCTAATTGTTGTCGGCCTATGATACCTACCAGTACGTGTTGTTGTACGATGCTACCTTGTTGCATTTTTTTCGAGTGCAAAGTTTACTACGAATTCAGCTGTGCCCTCGGGGGTGAGTTCCCCGAGCGGTCGGTTGGAGTTTCCAAGGTGAGCCATGTCCCAATCCGCTGTCCAGGGACTCTTCTATCCTACTGTCTTTATTTCATATCCTGAGATAGACCTATATATTTGAGACTTGTATTTGTAGCTCTTGTACTATTCGGACAGTTCGTTTAGGTAGTTTTTGTATTCCGCATTACTATCTATCTATGATTTTAGCCTTTTGTTGCTCTTATTTATTATTTATATTGTTGGATGAATCTTTAAGGGACGGGTTCGCCTACCAGGTAGGAAAAGGGTAGGTGCCCGCACGATCAGTGATTTGGGTCGTGACAAGTTGGTATCAGAGCCCTAGGTTACCCGATCTATAAGTACAAGAGCACGTCTAGTAAAATCTTGTGGATCGGTACGATGAGCTCTGTACTTATCTGCGAGAGGCTATAGGACATTTAGGAAACTTCCAATTTTTCATTTCCTCATGCTACTTCATTCGAATTGGTATCTAGTCGATTCCAATTGGTATATGAATTTCTTTATCTTAATCACTGACGTGCCGTGAAATTATGGCACATTCGATACTTTTTTACGAGAAGTTTTACTTGTTTTTGAGTAAGTATGTGTCGTTTTGATGTGTTTTTGTTGTGTTTCAGGTAAATCATGGAGCTAAGGATGAAAAGAACAAAAAATATTGAAGTTGCACAAAAGTAGACTTTCACAGTCCGTACAAAGTTATAAAGATCATGTCTTTGGCCGTATTGAAGAAGAAGAATCAAACAGAGTGTTGAACTTGATCATGTGGAGATACGAGTGACTTATACGGACCGTATAATTTTATACGAGCCGTATAGTTGGTCACGTTAAAGGATCTTAAGCAAGACATAAAGATGCATCTGAAGAGGGAGTATTACGATCGAGTTATATGAGCCTTGTAAGTTTATACGGACCGTGTAAACCGGCTTGTGTTTTTCTCTGAAGAATTGAAGATTGGTGGCCGTACAACTTTATATGGTCCGTGTAATGTTATACGGACTGTATAAGTTGCCGTCGGGGACTTGAGTGCAAATTTTATAATTTTAGGTTTTAGAAACCTATAAATAGTCCAATGTAGGGTTTTATTTAGGATCAACTGCTATACTCTGACTCTTGACTTAGAGCATTGAATATTCCTTTATTTTGGAGCTTTCAAGCATCAATTCAAGTATTATTAATTTCTCTTATCATCAAAAGTAAGCAATTATGAATTCTTCAATCTTTGATTCTTTGTTCTTTGTCATGAGTAACTAAACACCCTTACTAAGGTTGTGAACCCAAAGATGGGTATTTTGTGATTGGGAATTGTGATTGATATATGCATAATGAATTGTTAGGGTTTACTCGTTCTTCATTATTCATTAATAATTAGTGGTTGTAAACATTAGCTAACGCCATAAACCATGATTTGGGAAAATAATTAGGGTTTGATAAGAACTAGTAACAAGAACTCAAGGCGTTAACCCTTGTTTAATAAATTCACTTAGGAGTAAAAGGAATTTACTTGGCATAATTAACCGTTCTTCATATCAACTTTCTTATATTTGGGAAAAATCTTAGAAAGAAATAATCTTTATTTATTGGAAAATAGTAGAGATTCACATAGAAGTTAAGTGCGTTCATATAACGATCCATTAGAAGCATATCAAGATCAATACCCATGATCATACACTTTATTTGACGGGGACACAATCTTGGTTTCTTTTACCATATATTACAATCTAAAGCAATTAGTTAGCAATTAATCATCAACAACCAACTTTCTACAAACTCGACGGAATAAGACATTAGACCTAAATAAAGTATTCTATGATTTTAGTAACCTTTTCACACCATATTCCCTGTGGGATTCGACCCCAACCTTGTGGGGTTACTATATTTGACATCGTCTGCTTTACGCTAATAAAAGGTGTATTTTGAGCATATCAAATTTTGGCATCGTTGCTGGGGAATACGATTTTGAAATTACTAAATAGTGTTTGCTTTAATTGAAGTTGTTTTCTTATTTCATCACACCTTGTTTGCTATTCCTTGTGAACCAGTTGATCATGGTTATGCCAAATCAACATGCAGCACCTGGTAACCAGGGTGGTCAACTTCATGACCCCCCGATTGATGCAGAGGAGGAGAATGTTTTTGGGTCGATTGATGATGGGACTTCTCTACTATTGTTTCCTGGGTTGGAGACAAGGCAAAAATTTACTCGTCTATCTACCGTTGTTGAAGCAGGGAAAAACAAA
>NW_026715817.1:0-19460 GCF_029784015.1 Lycium ferocissimum | reverse complement strand
GCGATAGAAAACGGACATGCTAAAATAAACAGAATGGGTTTAACTTGGGATTGGCGCAACAAATACATCGACTACTAGCAAGATGGAAAGCCCCCGAGTGATCCAAAAGAATCACGGTCACTAAGGACAAAAGCAGCGCGGTTCTGCTTAATAGACGGTCAATTGTATCGATGGTCTTTCTTCGGAACCCTGGCCAAGTGTTTGGGTCCCGGTGAAACCGAATATGTGATGAAAGAAGTACACGAGGGGACCTGCGGCAATCACTCCGGGGTTGAAGCCTTAGTCCGAAAAATTATCGGACTTAGGTTACTCCGGAACCGGATGGAGGAAGATTCGAAGAATTTTGTCCGGAAATGTGACGAGTGTCAAAGACATGCCCCGATGATTCATCAGCCCGGGGAGTTGCTGCACTTGGTGATGTCACCTTGGCCCTTCATGAAGTGGGGAATGGACATTGTTGGTCCACTGCCATGGGCACCAGGTAAGGCCCATTTTATTTTGTCTATGACTGACTATTTCTCTAAATGGGTTCAAGCGCAGGCCTTCTGTTACACCCCGAATATTTTCCCGTTAGCGTACAGTGAATAGACTATCAGAGGGCATGATGTATACGATGTTTCGATAAGCAAGAAATAGCATTTGATGGTCCTACTTAAGATTTCCAAAGACATTCGAGGTAAGAGAAGAAAGTTGCTAAGGAAAGCAAGTCATATGTTGTGTGTCGGATAAGAATTTCGAGTATCGAGTTAATGATGTTCTAATAATGTTTTGGAGAAGAGTTATGATGTCCCTTGGAATGGTATTAAGGTGTTAAACAAGTGTTAAGAAGGTTCCATAAGGATCGGAGATTAAACGAGTCGACGAGAACAAGTCTCGGTTAGTCAAACATACGGCCAGACATACGGCGATAAAATTCACGGACCATATGTCCAGCCGTAGATTCAGCCCAGAATGGCATACTTCACTGGACCTAACATACGGTCCAAACATACAGCCAGTGAAAAAAATACAGACCGTATGTTGGTCTGTATGTTCTGGTCGGGTCAGATTGTGAATTAATATAAGGGACCTCTCTCATTTCATTTTCACTCCACAAGTGAAGAAACCTCTAGAATATTCTCTACACTTCATCCATAAGAAACCAAAGGAAATTGATGATCAACTTCATCAAACCAACAAGAATCAAGAGTGTGAAACCCATTAAAGTCATCCAAGCCAAGAAATCCCAAGAGAAGTGAAATAGGGTTTTGGTGCTAGATGAGTACTTCCACTCAAGACTTGTTTCTACGCTATCTAAGGTAAGTTTCATGGTATTTTCATGATATTTGAAGTATTGATAAGTTGAAACACTTGGATTGTAGAAGAGCATAGAAAATGGGTTATAAATGTGTGAATAGTGCCATTGTAGAGAAGTAGTTGAGAATGGATCATGAAAATAGATATGTAGCGATTATGAATATGTTATAAATGATACTTAGAACATGAAATGAGTATTATATGTGAAAGAACACGATAGTGAACTTTGATCATGATTATGGAGAATTGGAGTGGAATTGCGAAATTGTGGCTAATGTAAATAAATGGTGATTGTTGTCTATGATATTGTGGTTGTTGTGATGAAAGATTGGGAGTTGATATGTGATATGAGGAATGTCGTATAAACAAAGGAAATACTGCCCAATTTTCTCTAGCTTTAGTAAGCACGTTCTTATGATTATTTAGCTAATGTCGATACGAATTCTCTTGAAGGTAAAACGTGAGCATTAAAGGAGAACGAGCAAGCGATAGAATAGTTAAACGACAAAGATATGTGAGGCTAGTCCTTTCTTTCTAAGGCATGAGTCTTATGGCATGATTTTTCCTCCTTCATGAATTTCCTATCTTCAAGCAAGCTAAGAGCCCTTGTTCATGAATAGCCATATGAGATAAGAGATATCTTATGTGAGTACGATAATGATGATGATAAGTTTAAGTCTAAAGAAGCTATAGCCATGACATGATGCTATCTATAAGCTATTGATGTTGATCATTATATACACTCACTTTATATGCTAATTCCTTCAAGGTGAGGCAGAATGTTGATGAATGCTCCATAATGTAATCGGGGGTTCACGACCTTATGTCACCCCGATAAAGTATAGTCATCCTTGAGTTCCATGCATGAATTAGGATGAGCACATCATGATGATATTACACCGCGCCTATATGGCCGGGCAGTCACCGCCAAGGCGGGCAGCTATACACCATGGCCAGACGGCATGGGCAGACACCACTAGTGGGCGGCATGAGATGGTACCCCGGACGCGGGAGGCCTGGACGCAGGATAATGCTATTGATTATCACACTGTAGCTATATGGTCGGGCAGTTTATGCATATGTGCATATATGATATGATGATGATTATGAAGTAAGTCGGCATGCATTATTTCTTCTATGATTCACGATCGATTCTGATTGCTCTGTATTTGATGTCTCTCTTATTTCATTGATGTCTTATTATTGTTTATGCCTTACATACTCAGTACAATGTTTGTACTGACGTCCTTTTCCTTGGACGCTGTGTTCATGCCCACAGGTAGACAGGGAGCTGGTGCAGATCCATAGGAGCTAGCAGCAGAGTTACAGGAGCCCTCCTTTATTCCGGAGGTGCTATTTTGAGATAGTATTTTGTGTACATATATTTTGGGTACGACGGGGTCCTGTCCCGTACATATGTCTAGTACTCTAGTAGAGGCTCGTAGATGCGCAGTTGTGGGTAATATGGTCTCACAGTCTTTCATGTATATGCATGTATATATATATATTATTTTGATAGACGAAGGGCTTACGTATATAAAGTAAATATGTTTCAAATGATAATAGTTTTTTATGATTATGAGCATATGTTATGAATAAGAGCAGATGAGTAACAGAATGAGTGGTGTTCGGTGGTTAGCCCCGAATATCCGTCATGGCCCGTAGCCGGGTGTTGACAAAAGTGGTATCAGAGCAGTTTGGTCCTAGGAAGTGTCTACGATCCGTGTCTAGTAGAGTCTTGTTTATGGTGTGTTGCGCGCCACGCTAATAAACAAGAGGCTACATGGCATTTAGGAAAAATGACCATCTTTCTTCTTATGAGATCGTGCGATAGAGCCGTGTATGAGATTTAATCCTCCCTAATAAGTGTGCTATGATTTCAGAAATGCCGCCAAAAAGAAAAGCTAAAGCCGCCCAGAAGGGCAAGGCTACGATGAAAAGGCGGGCAGAAAGAAAGCTGCCAATGGACGCAGGTGAGGGTGAATCACATAACGAGGCTCCATCTAATACTTCTTCCACCCCGCCTATTATAGAAAAGCGCAGGGGCTTCGACTTCCGGCTCCTAGCCTCCTATGCCTCCACCGGCTACTTCGGGTCAACAAGTGACCGAAGCTATTCATTTATTAACGCAGTTGGTTGCTGCCCAGGCACAGCGGTAGAATGCGGGCCCAAGTGATCGGTCAGCTAGTACTAGAGCCCGTGACTTCATGAGTTTGAATCCTCCGGAGTTCTTCGGGTCAAAGCCGGATGAAGATCCGCAAGGCTTTATTGATGAGATGTTGAGGACATTAAAGATTATTCATGCCTCCGAGACTGAATCCGTGGAGTTGGCATCTTATAGACTCCGAGATGTGGCGGTATTGTGGTATAATAATTGGTTAGCGTCGAGAAAAGAGAATGTGCCTCCTCCCGTTTGGCAAGAATTCGTAGATGCTTTTATTCGCCACTATTTGCCACCCGAGGTCCGCCGAGCTAGAGCGGATAGATTTCTAAATTTGAAGCAAGGAAATATGAGTGCCCGGGAGTATAGCCTTCAATTTAACTTTTTGGCTAGATATGCCTCGACTATGGTGGCCGACATGGGAGATCGAGTGCATAGATTTGTGAGTGGCTTGGGGCCACATTTATTTAAAGATTGTTTGACGGCTTCATTGCAAGATGGGATGGATATTTCTCGCATTCAAGCCCATGCCCAAAATCTAGAAGGACAACAACCTCCGCAAAGAGGTGATCGTTATGGTGATGAAAGGGCAAAGCAAAAGGGCCGGATCTATGGGCGCGGCGGTGATTACGGAGGGGGATCCAAGGCAGACATATTCTAGGCACTCAGGCCAGTCGGTGACTAGTGCACCTCCCCGATTTATAGGTAGGAGATTTGATCGCTCCTTCCGTTCAGGACAGGGTCAGAGTTCGAGGGCCTCAGGTTCACAGTTTGGGGGAGACTATAGCTAGAGGAGACCCCTAGTGCCACGATGCAGTCAGTGCGGTAGATTACATTCCGGACAGTGTCGCCAGGGTTCAGATGCTTGTTATACTTGTGGCCAAGTAGGGCACATGATGAGGGATTGCCCGTCGATGAGCGGTAGAGTTGGGGTCCAGCCTACAGGATCAGCGGCTGATTCTTCTTCAATGCGCCCGGTAGGGCAGACTCCCTAGACTCCAGCAGGCCGAGGTAGAGGCCGAGGGGGAGCACCTACTTCAGGCGCCACACAGCCCCGCTTGTATACTTTAGCCTGGCGACAGGATCTTGAGTCCTCCCCAGATGAGGTTACAGGTACATTGTCCGTATTTTCTCATGATGTGTATGCATTGATAGATCCGGGTTCTACGCTATCTTATATTACTCCATATGTTGCTAATCGTATTGGGGTGAAAACCTAGCCAATTAAACCTTTTGAGGTATCTACTCCGGTTGGTGATCCCGTGATAGCTAGACAAGTATACAAAGACTGTGTGATTGTGATATGTGATCGCCAAACTAAAGCTGATTTAGTTGAGCTAGAAATGTTAGATTTTGACGTGATTATGGGTATGGATTGGTTGGCCTCATGCTATGCTAATGTCGATTGCCGAATGAAAGTAGTTCGATTTTAATTTCCGGGAGAGCCCGTGCTTGAATGGAAAGGTAATACGGCAACTCCGAGAGGTAGGTTTATTTCCTACCTTAAGGCAAGGAAGATGATAGCTAAAGGCTATATTTATCACCTAGTCCGAGTTCATGATACCGAAGCAAAGTCGCCAACTTTCTAATCCGTTCCGGTAGTAAATGAATTTTCGGATGTATTTCCAGATGAACTCCCAAGCCTTCCTCCAGAAAGAGAAATTGACTTTTCCATTGATGTGTTGCCGGATACCAAGCCTATTTTTATTCCTCCTTATCGAATGGCTCCGGCAGAATTGAAAGAGCTAAAGCCATAGTTGAAAGACTTGCTTGAGAAGGGGTTTATTAGACCCAGTTCATCTCCGTGGGGAGCTCCAGTCTTATTTGTAAGAAAGAAAGATGGCTCCCTACGAATGTGCATTGATTATAGACAGTTGAATAAGGTGACCATAAAGAATAAATATCCTCTTCCGAGGATTGATGATTTATTTGATCAACTACAGGGCGCCAAGTGGTTTTCCAAGATAGACTTGAGGTCGGGTTATCATCAAGTGAGAGTCAGAGAAGAAGATATTCCCAAAACAGCTTTCAGGACGAGATATAGCCATTATGAATTCCGAGTGATGTCATTTGGGCTAACTAATGCTCCGGCAGTGTTCATGAATTTGATGAATAATGTATTCAGGCCTCTTTTGGATCTGTTCGTGATAGTATTCATCGACGATATCCTGGTGTACTCTCGCACAGAATCAGAACATGCGGACCATTTACGTATTGTTCTTGGAATCCTTCGGACTCGGGAGTTGTATGCAAAATTTTCAAAATGTGAGTTTTGGTTGAATTCTGTGACATTCTTGGGTCATGTTATTTTAGATGATGGCATTCGAGTTGACACTCAGAAAATTGAAGCTATAAAGACTTGGCCAAGGCCTACGACGCCTACAGAAGTTCGTAGTTTTCTGGGATTGGCAGGTTATTATAGAAGATTCATAGAGGGCTTTTCATCTATTTCAGCCTCATTGACGAAGCTAACCCAGAAGTCAGTAAAATTTCAGTGGAATGATGCTTGCGAGTATAGCTTCCACGAGTTGAAGAACAGGTTGACCTCAGCTCCAGTCTTAACACTTCCAGAAGGGCCGGATGGTTATGTTGTGTATTGTGATGCTTCTGGTGTTGGGTTAGGATGTGTATTGATGCAGCATGGTAGAGTTATTGCTTATGCTTCGAGACAGCTGCGGAAACATGAAAAGAACTACCTAACTCATGATCTTGAATTGGCTGCGGTTATTCATGCATTAAGAATGTGGAGACACTACTTGTATGGTGTGCATGTTGATATCTATACAGATCACAAGAGTGTCCAATACATTATCTGCGATAGAGGCGGTGGTTAGAATTATTGAAAGATTACGATGTGAATATCTTATACCATCCCGGAAAGGCAAATGTAGTAGCTGACGCGCTTAGCCGCCGATCTATGGGTAGCTTATGTGAAGTGCCCTCGGAGAAGAAAGAATTGATTCATGAGCTCCACCAACTAGCTAATCTTGGCGTACGCTTAATTGATTCAGGTGATGCAGGAGTTAGTGTTAATAATCCCACAGTTTCGTCCTTGGATATGGAAGTGAAAGAGCGACAGTATGAAGATCCTCAATTGAATCATTATAGAGATACATGTCATGAAAAAGAGAAGTCCCCATTTGAAACTTCTATAGAGGGAGTCCTTAGATACCGAGGCAGGCTATGTGTTCCGAATGTTGCAGAATTGCGCCGTCGAATTCTAGAAGAAGCTCATTATTCTCGGTATTCTATTCATCCAAGAGCGACAAAAATGTATCATGACCTCAAGATGATATACTGGTGGGATGGCATGAAAAGAGACATAGCAGAATTTGTAGCCCAATGACCAAATTACCTGCAAGTGAAGATAGAATATCAAAAGCCATGGGGATTATTTCAAGCAATAGAAATTCCTACTTGGAAATTGGAAGTAATCAATATGGATTTCGTTGTGGGATTACCTCGTTCTCGAGGCAAGTATGATTCTATATGGGTGATTGTGGATAGGTTGACGAAAGCAGCTCATTCTTCCAGTCAGGACCACATACACAGCAGAAGATTATGCAAGGTTATATATCAAGGAGATTGTGAGGCTTCATGGTATACCGATATCCATTATCACAGACAAAGGAGCGTAGTTTACAGCCAAGTTCTGGAAATCTTTTCAAGAAGGCCTAGGTACTCAAGTAAAGCTTAGCACGGCATTTCATCCGCAAACTGATGGACAAGCCGAACATACTATTCAGACTTTGGAGTATATGCTAAGAGCATGTGTTTTAGATTTTGGTGGTATTTGGGATGACCACTTACCCCTTGTCGAGTTCGCATATAATAGCTATCATTCCAAAGATCCAAATGGCTCCGTATGAAGCTTTATATGGAAGGAAATGTAGATCTCCAATTGGATGGTTTGAAATCGGAGAAGTACAACTAATAGGCCCTGAGTCGATTCAACAAGCGGTGGAAAAAGTCAAGGTGATCCGAGATCGATTGTTAACAACCCAAAGTCGCCAAAAGTCTTATGCGGACAACCGCCGGCGAGACTTAGAATTTCAAGTTGATGATTGGGTGTTTTTGGAGGTGTCACCAATGAAAGGTGTGATGAGATTTGGCAAGAAGGGAAAGTTAAGTCCTCGATATATTGGACCCTACAAGATTATCCGCAAGGTGGGTCAAGTAGCTTACGAATTGGACTTGCCTTCAGAACTGGAGTTAGTTCATCCAGTTTTCCATGTCTCAATGCTCCGCAAGTGTGTTGGAGATCCTATGAAGATTATGCCAATCGATGATGTTCAGATCACAGAAGAGCTAGCCTATAAAGAGGTACCTATTGCCATATTAGACAGGCAAGTACAGAGACTTCGAAACAAGGAAGTTGTCACACCCTAATTTTCGTTAGGGCGTGATGGGCACCCGACCCTTACCTAGGGCCGAGCGAACCCTCTGACTCTCGTGGCACTCATTATATTGCACTCTCGGTAAGAATACGCGAAGGTGTTCTAATTAGTCCAAGGAATGTCTCAGCGCCGCTTTACTAGTCCTTATGTTCTACCCCGTCTTCTCTTCTCTTGTCTGTCCTGCGGTATGGAAACAGGTCCTTCATTCAACCATAACCATGCCTCGTCTGGCCTCCGCACTAACTTCATTTTAGTAATTGGCTTAGACCATCGTTACATCTTTCCGAAATACAACTCATACATATACATACCGTAGCACATCGTCACATCATAACTTATCATATGAGCTGACATTAACCGATGTGGGATTCGCCTAAACCAATGTGGGATTTTGCCTCATCATTGGGTTTGCCCCACCACTGGGTTTGAAACCAACTGATCATATCGTCATATATCATATCAAATCATCATATATCATATCGTACTTCGTATCACATCATATTTCGAAATACACCTCATACATATATACACGGTACCCGGTTGAAAGGGGCTCGGCGAACCGACACATCATACACCATAATCCATACACGGTTCCCCTGCCAAAAGGGCTCGGCGAACCGGATACATCATCCTCCGGAAAACACATCATTTACAAACCGAGAAACTGTACGCACATAAATCCTTATTACTAACTCAACGTAATGATCAAACAAGCCCTCATTTAAAAGCCAAAACAAGTAATCAAATCAAGTTTCCTCCGAACGTTGCTCGGGAACATATCAAAGCCATCCGGTTCTGTCTGTGAGAGTTACGGACATTTGTAGACATAAGATCCTTTCGGAACAAACCGTATACATAGCATTTCAAATCCAATTGTATCAAAGACATACGGTCCATAGCTTGACCACATTAAGGATGCCAACATCAAGAAGCAATTATGAATCACAAACATGCTCGGATTTTAAGAATAGAATTACCCCTAAGGCTCATAACATATCACAACTTATTTGCGTCTAGGACATGCCAAAAGGAAAGAAGGATAAGCTTTACATACCAATACTCACAGGTGGCATCACTGTCCTTGCGCACTTATATAAAATATGTTCAATCTTAAACATGGTTCTTCCGTGCTCGGCTTATTCCGCTCTATACATCTTGTTCATACTCGGAATTTGTTCGTCCCGTTTTGTCATACTCCTTTCCTTCCTCGGGTTACCCTTAACTTCCTCATTTCCTACCGTAAGGGTTTCTTACTCCTCTTCTTATTACTTACAAGTTGCAATAGCATTAACGAACAACTTTATAGCCACCATCTTGGCCCTTAATCTAGCATAGCGTCGCTATCCTTCCTGTTGTCTCTTAAGTTGTTCCATATCGTCTTCTTATCATACTCTTGTCCTCATACGCATCCACTTCCTAGCGTTATGTCATTCAAAGTCTCTGCAAAAACTTCTCACACCGCCTTAAATACCATCCTAACTTTCATCCACCTATTGTTGGTTTTCCGATCTTACCAGTTTATTTCAGTAAAGGATCTCATTTGTAGCTCAGGCATCCATATCAAACACATTACTGTGTCGATTATTTCCAGCTCATCCTTGCATTTCCTCTCACCCGCTTCCCCCCTTTAGGGGTGTACTTATATCATTATCTATTTATACTTGCCTCACGTCCTTACTTCCGATCTCGCTAGGGCATACTTTTATTCCACTAATAAATACCCTAAGTTTTCTCGGAGTATTATCTTTACCCCAACCTATATCGGGTGCTTCCTTTGGTATCCCCTCATCATTTCTCCCATTTGTGCCTATCTCCTCTTCTGTACACGAAAAATCTTATGCCCTCTCTGTATCATTCAGGATACATTATTCCTACATAATCCTTCTCCCATTTTCAAAACGTATTCCGTTCATCCACGTCCGCCTGTATCATACCAGTCATCTTCTGGCATTTATTCTATCTTGTTTCTCCTCGTCTTACAACCTGGCCTTCCGCCGTCCCGACACTTATGGCACTCATTTTTTTTCTCATTTCTCAACTCCCTATAACTTGGCTTTTCATCGTTCCGTCACACAACATGACCTATTACTACACGGATGTCTCGCTTTCTTCTTATCTCCTTCTTCCGTTAGCTTCTCTTTCTTATCGACCTGATGATCCGCCCGTCCTACGCGACCTTCTATGGTTTCTGCCCACTCCATAAACTTTAATATTCCTTAGATTAATCTAACTTCTCAATTTCCTCTTACGTCTGAATTTGTGAGACTTTTCAAAAACTTCCCAGGGGGTCACCCATCCTAAAATCGCTCTCACGCCAAAGACGCTTAACTTTGGAACTTTGATGGAATACGACGCTTTAACGCTTTCCTGACTGCGTCTACCTCACCGCACGACCTTCTACACATAATATTGAGTAAGTCGGAATCTTAACATATTCCCAAAACGCCCCCACGGCCTATACCGACAACTGCCTTATTAATATATTCATATCCGTCATAATTCTTCTCTTCTTTTCTTTCATACCCCAATCTACTCGTATCCTTACTTCCCGTGACTATAATCTCATCATATTTTCCTCCTACCTATCGATTCACTAATGCCTTAATGCATATTACTCTATTCAACCCTACCAAATCTCTAGATCATCTCTTAATATCGCTAGTCCATTCCAAATTCCTTATTACCATATCCTCATCGACCTCCTGTTTACTATTATTGCTAACTCCGTAATTTAACTTATTCTTCCAAAAGAGCAGCCGCACTTACGGCTTGGTCAAATCCCATCGTTACTATTCATATGACCTTTTCCAAACATATTCCAAACTTACATCTTACTCTCGTATTATTTCCAAAAAAAAAAATTTGGCAGAGTTTCCTCTGTATTCCTTACTATCCCAAAACCTGCACGCAGGAAATACCAACAGCGCCTCATAGGGCCATCATCATATATACACATCATATCATATCGTATCATAGCCACACAGGGCTCTCAATATTCATAAGAGTCTGAAAATAATGGGCTTACCTCATAGGCCCAACATGACCACACGTGTTACCCTTTCTTGTTTACTTTCCCTTTTCAAACTTTTCAACTTTACCTTTCAATCGTACGTCAATACCGTGCTCAACATATGCCTTTCGTACCTTTACTTACCTGCGTGCTTTATAGCTTCCCGTATCATTAATCGTCTTCCTCTGTCAATGCCATTCTCCCCGCCGCAATCACAGGTTAGCGTAAAGAAATCTCATTTCCTATGACTTAGCCCTATGGCACGATCTAAGGAGTGAAAGAAAAGTAACCACCCTAAATGCCCCGTAGCCTCCTGTTTATAAATGTGGCCGGCTTCACACCATAAACAGGACTCTACCGGACACGACTTTGGCGTACAACCCCTAGACGAACCGCTCGATACCACTTTGTCACACCCTAATTTTCGTTAGGGCGTGATGGGCACCCGACCCTTACCTAGGGCCGAGCGAACCCTCTGACTCTCGTGGCACTCATGATGTTGCACTCTCGGTAAGAATACGCGAAGGTGTTCTAATTAGTCCAAGGAATGTCTCAGCGCCGCTTTACTAGTCCTTATGTTCTACCCTGTTTCTCTTCTCTTGTCTGTCCTGCGGTATGGAAACAGGTCCTTCATTCAACCATAACCATGCCTCGTCTGGCCTCCGCACTAATTTCATTTTAGTAATTGTCTTAGACCATCGTTACATCTTTCTGAAATACAACTCATACATATACATACCGTAGCACATCGTCACATCATAACTTATCATATGAGCCGACATTAACCGATGTGGGATTCGCCAAACCAATTTGGGATTTTGCCTCATCATTGGGTTTGCCCCACCACTGGGTTTGAAACCAACTGATCATATCGTCATATATCATATCAAATCATCATATATCATATCAGACTTCGTATCACATCATATGTCGAAATACACCTCATAAATATATACACGTTCAAATCATCATATATCATATCAGACTTCGTATCACATCATATTTCGAAATACACCTCATAAATATATACACGGTACCCGGCTGAAAGGGGCTCGGCGAACCGGACACATCATACACCATAATCCATACATGGTTCCCGGCCAAAAGGGGCTCGGCGAACCGGATACATCATCCTCCGAAAAACACATCATTTACGAACCGAGAAACTATAAGCACATAAATCCTTATTACTAACTCAACAGAATGATCAAACAAGCCCTCATTTAAAAGCCAAAATAGTAATCAAATCAAGTTTCCTCCGAACTTTGCTCGGAACATATCAAATCCATCCGGTTCTCGTCTCGTGAGAGTTACGGACATTTGTAGACATAAGATCCTTTCGGAACAAACCGTATACATAGCATTTCAAATCCAATCGTATCAAAGACATACGGTCCATAGCTTGACCACATTAAGGATGCCAACATCAAGAAGCAATTATGAATCACAAACATGCTCGGATTTTAAGAATAGAATTACCCCAAGGCTCATAACATATCACAACTTACTTGCGTCTAGGACATGCCAAAAGGAAAGAAGGATAAGCTTTACATACCAATACTCACAGGTGGCATCACTGTCCTTGCGCACTTATATAAAATATGTTCAATCTTAAACATGGTTCTTCCGTGCTCTGGCTTATTCCGCTCTATACATCTTGTTCATACTGGAATTTGCTCGTCCTGTTTTGTCATACTCCTTTCCCTTCCTTGGGTTACCCTTAACTTCCTCATTTCCTACCGTAAGGGTTTCTTACTCCCTCTTCTTATTACTTACAAGTTGCAATAGCATTAACGAACAACTTTATAGCCACCATCTTGGCCCTTAATCTAGCATAGCGTCGCTATCTTTCCTGTTGTCTCTTAAGTTGTTCCATATCGTCTTCTTATCATACTCTTGTCCTCATACGCATCCACTTCCTAGCGTTATGTCATTCAAAGTCTCTGCAAAAACTTCTCACACCGCCTTAAATACCATCCTAACTTTCATCCACCTATTGTTGGTTTTCCGATCTTACCGCTTATTTCGGTAAGAAGGATCTCATTTGTAGCTCGTGCATCCATATCAAACACATTACTGTGTCGATTATTTCCAGCTCATCCTTGCATTTCCTCTCACCCGCTTCCCCCCTTTAGGGGTGTACTTATATCATTATCTATTTATACTTGCCTCACGTCCTTACTTCCGATCTCAGTTAGGCAGTACTTTTATTCCACTAATAAATACCCCAAGTTTTCTCGGAGTATTATCTTTACCCCAACCTATATCGGGTGCTTCCTTTGGTATCCCCTCATCATTTCTCCCATTTGTGCCTATCTCCTCTTCTGTACACGAGAAATCTTATGCCCTCCCTGTATCATTCAGGATACATTATTCCTACATAATCCTTCTCCCATTTTCAAAACGTATTCCGTTCATCCACGTCCGCCTGTATCATACCAGTCATCTTCTGGCATTTATTCTATCTTGTTTCTCCTCGTCTCGCATTTTGTACATTTGAATATTCCGAGTTAATGGCGGGAAGTTAAGGACAAGGTTATAATTTTTTTTTAGAATGCATAAGTTGCGTATTCATTTTTATTGGTATGGAGTATTAAGGGTAAACTTGGGATAAGGAGAAATTGGAGGCTAAAAGTTGGAAAAAGGATTTTCATGGAATGGCCAAAAGGCCTAGGTGGCCGTGGGCCCCACCTATATTTTGACCAATGTTTTTATGCCATGGAATGGCACATGTGTACACTACATATTTGTGGGAGTTTTATGTATATATATACAAAGATTGCTATGCAAGACTTATTCATCTTTTGAGAATTAAAGAAAAGTCTAGAAAATTGAAGAAAGTTGGAGAAAAGAAAAAAAAAAGGGGGTCGGCCATGTGCATGGTATATATATATATATATATATATATATATATATATATATATATATATATATGTGTGTGTGTGTGTGTGTGTGTGTGTGTGTGTGTGTGTGTGTGATGACACACAAGACACAAATCATCATCCATAACTCTAGAAAATTCAGAATTGAAGAAAAAAAAAAGAGAGAGAGAGAGGCACATGAGGCCTCAATATATATATATATATATATATATATATATATATATGTGTGTGTGTGTGAGTCATGAATGCAAGACAATTTATCATCTTCACCATGGAAAATTCAAGAAATATGGAGAAAAGAGAGAAGGGAGCATGCTTTCCTACTAATTATGGAAGTGATTAGGAAAATTTTTGTTCTAGCTTTTCAACTCATTGGAAGGCCCTCTACAACATGGAATAATTGTGGGAGCAAGAAAAACATTCATCCTCACAAACCTAGCCGAGAATGAAGAAGGCAAAGGTGGATGGAAGAAGGTGAGCTTTGAGCTTTTTTACATGTTTCGTAGGTGTTTATACATGTTGTGATATGTGAAATGAATGGAATTTATGAAAGTATGGTGTGTTGAAATGTAGCCGTGTACATGTTGTTGGTGAAGGTATGATGAACAAATTCTATTTAATGTTTGGTTGATGTTGTTATGGATGGTTTGCATATGTTTGGCATGTAGAAATGAATGGAATTCATGGAGTTATGTAGATTGAAACTTGGCCGTGTAGGGGTTGTTTTTGGTAGAATATAATGAACTCATTTTATATAGTATTTTGGTTGTTGATTGTTGTAGATTATGTGATGAAAATGAAGGTTTGATGACTCAAATGGAAGTCGAAATTGTTGTGGGCTGATTTAGAACATAATGTAATTTTAATATAGTTGCTTGAGTTGATGAAAATGATGTTGTTAGCGTATGGAAGTGTTGATGTAGTTTATGAGTTTGGAAGAAGAAAATGTGTTATTGATGTTCCTAATGTAGTTGGAAGATTTGGGTTGGAATGTCTTGAACATGTTGTGAATTGATTATTGATATTGTTATTATGATTGTTGGTTTGGTTGTTGTTGATTTGGCCGAGTTAAATTCTCGGGGATGTTGAAGTTATAGGGGAAATCTTTGCCGAAATTTCTGTAGGCAAAGTGTTACTTTGGTATTGGATGCTTAAGTGCTTATGGCTAACGGTTGATACCTAATGACGTTATTGTAGATCGGGAGAAGTCGGGACGTAAGTTTGGATTAGCTTAAGAAGCGGCTAAGGTATGTTAAGGCTCGTCCCTTTCTTTCAAAGGCATGATTCTTGGATTACGATTTCATAAATGCTTCCATAACTTTATTGTTTCAAAAGTTTTGCTTTCAAAAGAATTTTGTTCCTAAACGAGTCCGAAACTACGAACGACCGTAACTTTCACATACGGTCTCGGATTGCTATGAAACGTTCGTAGAAGTCTCTATAACGAGTAATAATCTTTAACTTTCATAGGCGGGCCCGGATTGGGTTGACGCTCGTCCGTGGGCCCCGCGACTTTCCTTTGTTGGTTCTAACGACCTATTCTTGAAAGAATTCTGAAATGTCTGTATCCTTCCAAAACGGAGGTTTATGACTCCGTAAGCTTTCATGACAACAACGATGGATATGTTTTACAATGATAACGATGATGTCAAAAATAAGAATAATTTCCTATGATGAATATGATGATGATGATTCCATGATTAAAGGTTCCAAGTCTATGATTTCAATGACGATATGAGAATGTTGAGCTAATTCTTGATTTCTCGATTTTAATCATGAGTGATGACTATTTTTAAAGATTCCAAAGTATATGAATTGATGCCTTATGATCCTATTTTATGTTTCCTCGTGAAGTTATTCTTCATTGACAGTCTCACCTTATAATAATCGTTCCTTCAAGGTGAGACAAAGCGACCATGATTATTCCATAATACGATCGGAGGTCACCGACCTTACGTCACTCCAATAGATACATGACTTTCTTTGGGCTCTCATGCATGCTACTTATATGATATATGAATATGATATATGTATATGATATATGTATATGTATATGGGGAATATGGGAAAGGGCGAGAGCGTTATATACGCGTAACCACCTGATCAGTTGGTATAATATGACATGATACCGTCCGGACGCGGATGCCCGACGCGGGATATGTGGTTATGGATCGGGCTGCACGTTCCGCAAATATATTATATGGATCGGGCTGCACGTTCCGCGCATATATATATATATATATATGGATCGGACTGCACATTCCGCAGCAGTATTATATATGTGTATATATGGATCGGGCTGCACGTTTCGCAGCACTAAGCATGCATGGTTCCGCCTAAAAGGGCACTCAGATGTACAGGTTACTCTTTTATTACATATATATGGATCGGGCTGCACGTTCCGCAGCAATATAATATAATATATATATATATATATATATATATATGGATCGGGGCCGCACGTTCCGCGCAAAGCACTAAACGTGCATGGTTCCGCCTAAAAGGGAACTCAGATGTGCAGGTTACTCTTTATCTCATGAAATGCCCTATGTTTTCGTCTTGTTACTACTCATGCTTTGTATCCTCTAAAATGTTTTACTCATGCCTTACATACCCAGTATATTGCTCGTACTGACGTCCCTTCTTGTGGACACTGCGTTCATGTCGCGCAGGTACACCCAGATGAGTTGAAGATATTAGCAGAAGATGTTCTAGCGGGATTGGCGAGCTCCATTTTCTCCGGAGTGCTGCCGAGTCAGAGCATTATGATATGGTTTCATGTTCCATGTTAGAGACTTTGCAGACAGTGTCGTGTATGTAGTATGTCAGTTTTGTAAGCGGCTCCATAAGCCGATGTATTGTGATGCATTATTCTACGGGTCTTATACGATCACAGGTCTTACTTGATTTGAAAAGGATGAAAAGCAAGTTTGTTTCTGAAAAGCTTTCATTATGTATTCATGTTATGCTATGAGGGCCTAATATGATTATGAGTGCCACGAGAGTCAGAGGGTTCGCTCGGCCCTAGGTAAGGGTCGGGTGCCCATCACGCCCTAACGGAAACTAGGGTGTGACAGAAGTAGCTTCAGTTAAGGTCTTATGGCAAAATAATAACCGGGAAGATATGACTTGGGAAGCGTAAGAGAAGATGAAGTCTATGTATCCGCACTTATTTCAGCCCCCGAAAGAGATTCATGATGAGACATTGAGATTATGAGGTATGTATGCTTTGCTTCTATGCATATGGGTCGTGTGTGGCCAATTTATACTGCTATTGTGTTGAGGCCCTGTGAGGCAATGTTATTATAGGTTGTTGTGACTGGATGGTAGTGCCATATTACAGGGGAAACTCTGGCGAAAGTTTTATAGAATCCCCGATGACTCAACATTCGAGGACGAATGTTACAAAAGGGGGGAAGAATGTTACACCTCGAAAATTTCCCCATTAGCGTATAGTGAATAGACTATCAGAGGGCATGATGCATATGATGTTTCGATAAGCAAGAAATAGCATTTGATGGTCCTAATTAAGATTTCCAAAGACATTCGAGGTAAGAGAAGAAAGTTGTTGAAAGCAAGTCATATGTTGTGTGTCGGATAAGAATTTCGAGTATCGAGTTAATGACATTCTAATAATGTTTTGGAGAAGAGTTATGACGTCCCTTAGAATGGTATTGAGGTGTTAAACAAGTGTTAAGAAGGTTCCATAAGGATCGGAGATTAAACGAGTCGACGAGAATAAGTCTCGGTTAGCTGGGCAACATACGGCCAGACATACTAGCCGTATAAAATTCACGGACCGTATGTCCAGCCGTAGATTCAGCCCAGAATGGCATACTTCACTGGACCAAACATACGGTCCAAACATACGGCTGATGAAAATTATACGACCGTATGTTGGTCCGTATGTTCTGGTCGGGTCAGATTGTGAATTAATATAAGGGACCTCTCTCATTTCATTTTCACTCCACAAGTCAAGAAACCTCTAAAATATTCTCTAAACTTCATCCACAAGAAATCAAAGGAAATTGATGATCAACTTCATCAAACCAAAAAGAATTAAGAGTGTGAAACCCATTAAAGTCATCCAAGCCAAGAAATCCCAAGAGAAGTGAAATAGGGTTTTGGTGCTAGAAGAGTACTTCCACTCAAGGTAAGTTTCATGGTATTTTCATGATGTTTGAAGTATTGATAAGTTAAAACACTTGGATTGTAGAAGAGTATAGAAAATGGGTCATAAATGTGTGAATAGTGCCATTGTTGAGAAGTAGTTGAGAATGGATCATGAAAATAGATATGTTGTGATTATGAATATGTCATAAATGATATTTAGAACATGAAATAAGTATTATATGTGAAAGAACATGATAGTGAACTTTGATCATGATTATGGAGAATTGGAGTGGAATTGCGAAATTGTGGCTAATGTAAATAAATGGTGATTGTTGTCTATGATATTGTGGTTGTTGTGATGAATGATTGGGAGTTTATATGTGATATAAGGAAAGTCGTATAAACAAAGGAAATGCTGCCCAATTTTCTCTAGCTTTAGTAAGCACGTTCTTATGATTATTTAGCTAATGTTGATACGAATTATCTTGAAGGTAAAACGTGAGCATTAAAGGAGAATGAGCAAGCGATAGAATAGTTAAATGACAAAGGTATGTGAGGCTAGTCCTTTCTTTCTAAGGCATGAGTCTTATGGCATGATTTTTCCTCCTTCTTCATGAATTTCCTATCTTCGAGCAAGCTAAGAGCCCTTGTTCATGAATAGCCATATGAGATAAGAGATATGCTGTGAGTACGATAATGATGATGATAAGTTTAAGTTTAAAGAAGTTATAGCCATGATATGATGCTATCTATAAGCTATTGATCTTGATCATTATATACACTCACCTTATATGCTAATTCCTTCAAGGTGAGGCAGAATGTTGATGAATGCTCCATAATGTAATCGGGGGTTCACGACCTTATGTCACCCCGCTAAAGTATATTCGTCCTTGAGTTCCATGCATGCATTAGGATGAGCACATGATGATGATATTACACCGCGCCTATATGGCCGGGCAATCACCGCCAAGGCGGACAGCTATACACCATGGCCAGACGGCATGGGCAGACACCACTAGTGGGCGGCACGAGGTGGTACCCCGGACGCAGGAGGCCTGGACGCAGGCTAATGCTATTGATTATCACACTGTACCTATATGGTCGGGCAGTTTATACATATGTGCATATATGATATAATGATGATTATGAAGTAAGTCAGTATGCATTATTTCTTCTATGATTCACAGTCAGTTACAGATTGCTCTGTATTTGATGTCTTATTATTGTTTATGACTTACATACTCAGTACAATGTTCCTACTGACGTCTTTTTTCTTGGACACTGTGTTCATGCCCACAGGGAGACGGTGCAGATCCGTAGGAGCCATCAGCAGAGTTACAGGAGCCCTCCTTTATTCCGGAGGTGCTGTTTTGAGACTGTATTTTGTGTACATATATTTTGGGTACGATAGGGTCCTGTCCCGTCCATATGTCTAGTACTCTAGTAGAGGCTCGTAGATGCGCAGTTGTGGGTAATATGGTCTCACAGTCTTTCATGTGTATGCATGTGTATATATATATATATATATATATATATTATTTTGATAGCCGAAGGGCTTACGTATATAAAGTAAATATGTTTCAAATGATAATAGTTTTCTA
>NW_026715816.1:0-34248 GCF_029784015.1 Lycium ferocissimum | reverse complement strand
TTCCCAAAAAATATCAAAAAAACCCAAAAATGACACGATGGGGCAAACACACGATTCATAAATCCATGAAAAAAAGGCGCATTAGTCAACCCAAAGGTTGATAGGAACTAAAAGGGCCCCAAAACAGTGGAAAAATGATTTTAAATACCCCTTTTTCCTTTATCTTTTTGGTGATCCCGGACCTTGTCAATCTTAAAAAAGAACTTGCCCCCCGGTTGGTCGAATCGATCATCTATCCTGGAAAAGGATATTTATTTTTAAAGGTTACCTTTTGCTGGGTACCACCGTCTTGGGGGGCCCATCCTTTTTAACAAACAAAGGAAGACCCCAGGTGATGCTTGGCAAATGAACCCTTTATCCAACAATCCCCAACGCCCTTAAATTCCCACCCCGGGCCACATGGGAGGGATAGAAATGGGTTGGTTTTTAATAACATCAACCCCAAAATCAATAATTTCCGGGGAAATAGGAGTTTTGGGGAAAAATTTGGGATAATCTAACTACGGGAAGGGTTGAAATTAATACCTTTTTTGTGTCATTAAAAAAAAATGGTAAATACACCCCAGAATCATTTTTACCTTAAGGTGGGAAAAAATTTTTCACCTTCGTTAAATAGTAGAACCATGATTTCTAGTCGGGTATCCAAAATTTGAGATTTGTTTTCCAATTTTGGAGAAAAGTGCCTTCCCCGACGAAAGTACCGGGGGGATTCTGGTGATTTACGGTTGAATTTAACGAATCGAACGACGCGTGGGCCCCGAATCGAAAATCGGGGCACCCGGCTTGTCGAGGGGCGTCGCATGCACGGATTCTTGGGGTGTCGATTCCGAAGTTTTTCAGGCATAGGTAAACGGGGCAAGTCGAGGGGCCGTCAACACGTCGCCCGGTCGTCGCCCCCGTTTTTGAACCCCGCGGGACTTTTTAACTCAGTATAAAATGTGGTTCCCCCTTTATTTATCTTTTTGTCTCTTCAAGTCGGGAGAACCCAAGCTTGTGAAAAGATTTTTCTGGGTTTCTTCAATTGGGCGGATTTGGGTTTGGTTGATATTTGGTCTTAAACCCCGGGGTATGTAAATGATTTTTATATTTAAGTTGATTATCAAAGTTTTAGTGGTTTTAAGGAAGGGAAAATACTTATGGAAGTGATAAGTTGAGAAGGGTAAGAAGTGTTTTGGGGTTATTTTAAGAGAGTTTGGGGAAGGTTTTAAAGTATTTTTTGATAAAAGTGTTGTCATTGTTTTTGGGGGAAGGGTTGACGGGGATCAAGGGAAGTTGAAAATTGTAAGCTTACAAGAAAATTATTATCTCCATTCGTTAACCTCTATGTATTTAAAATGGTTAGAAAGGGAGGTAAATAGTCTTTTTAAAGCCTATGTTTTCTTAATTGTAGACTTACGTTCGAGAAAAAAAGTTGGACGTTTGGGTATATTTAATATGTTAAGGTATCTTTTCTTTTTATGATTTTGGATACGAACCAACAAGTGAGAAAAACGAGCTTATATTACTTTCCCTTAGAAACACTAGGAGTACTTGGTTTTTATTTCGTACCGTTTTGTTTGTTTTTTTATCCAGGTCTGTTTTTGTATAGGTTTATTTGCATTATTCTTCCTATATATGCATATTAACCCATGAGAACGTTATATCGTAAGTATTTTATGTATAGGGGGGACGGGGGGAAGAACCGGGATGACACAACCGATCGGAGGCACCCGGATATAAGATCTTTTACCGCGATAGAGATGGCGCAAAAGGCCCTTGAGATGATGTGATGCCAAATCTTAAGCATTATATAAGATATACATATGTATGACCCATTGTGGCACGCAAAAGGGACGTTATTGATTTTTACGGATACACCAAAGTTCTAAGTACCGGATAGTCTTTCGGTTTTTGATTCGGATCTTATTCGGGTTCTTTTTGTATACATGTTGTTCTTATGCCTTTTATACTTAGTACATTATCCCCTCACTCCCCCCCTTTCCGGAGGCTCGTTTGCTTCGGGTTGGGAAAAAGGGCATGGGCCAAAGTAGGACACAAAGGCGGCGGGCTCTGATCCCAGTTGTAGTCTATTTCGTATGCTGCCTTTTTTGGGGTATACTTAGGGAGGTAGGGTCCCCGGGGCCTTTCTACAACTTTTATTCCAAAAAGGCCGGACGTTGTAGTATTAGTCGGACAGGTTTTCGCCTCTCTTTTGTGTACGGATGGTTGGACTAAAGGGGTTTCGTTCTTTTGGGGGTTTATGATATGCGGGGTTTTACGAGTTCATGATGTCACCCATTTATGAGATCGGTTAAGTCACTTTTGGGGCCTGATGTTGGAAGATTGGATAAGAAGGGGATATGAGGTAAAACCCGTCACGACTCTCGGTTTTTTGGGGGCAAAATCTACCCCTTAGGAATTTCACCCCCCAAAAAACAGCCTAAAAAGGGAAAAAGAACTAACTTAGGGAAATCCCTTGCATAACATCGGACAACCACCCTCTTTATAATTACATCAAAATCCCCCTCCAAAATTCTACAAAAAGGGCCATGGCTCCCCCCTTTAAACATAATAACTAATTTCATCCCCAGAAGCAATAACGGGGAAAACCCCCAAAAGGGGTATCAATAGCAAAAAGGGGTTTCCAAAAAGGTTCGGGGTTTTATACCCATTCAAAGCAAAATAAGGGTCAAAGGGGAATTTGATAATCATAATAACTTTAAAAAAGATAGAAGGGTACGAACCCGACGAACCCCCCTCCACGAGTAAGCCCCAAAGTCGAGTTGTCCCCCCCCAGTATTATAACTTTTTTTTCCCTTTTTTATTACGCCATTGGTTTTTTTAGCATTACCCGCTTTTAAGGAAAACAAGGAGGCAAATCTTCGGTTATTCATAGGTTATCTCCCAGCCCCTTTTTGCTTCTAATGTGGCCTCCCAAACCTACAATGATAACAAAATACGTTCTTCTCCCCGGTGGATGACTACTTCCCGGCTTTCTATTATTATTAAACCCCCCTTTCCATGGAAGAAAAAACCCCATGGAAAAAACCGGGCCCCGGGTGTAGAATACACTATAACACGCCTGCATTATAGTTAGTACCACCGAAACCACCCGCGAATGGGTCTTGTTGAATGCGGATCACCCTCTTCTCGTTTTTTCCAACTCTCCTACTATTCGACAAACCCAACGAGAAATGAAAAGTGCAAGTAAGAGATATAACGATGTACGTACGGACTTGATGCGTGGTACTGACGGCACCACGAAAACGAGTCAATATGCTTTTCGGTCGGAATCGTATAAAGCATACTTTGACAAAATGGGTGAACTCCAAACTATACTCACGAACGGAAACATTGCCACCATTCTAGCTTTTCGAACTTTATAGCCATAGTAAATCTTTCTCATCGGATAAAAACCTTTCCGTGAAAGTGTTATACCTCGCGTTTTATGCGTTTGAATATTCGAGTTAATGGCTGGAAGTTAAGGACAAGGTAATAATTTTCTTAGAATGCATAAGTTGCGTGATCATTTCTTTTGTTGATAGATGTGGGGTGAATTTGGAATAAGGAAAAATTGGAGGCTAAAAGTTGGAAAATAATTTCCATGAAATGGCCAATAGCCATTGTGGCCGTCAGATGGGTAGACCATGGCCCACATGGGTGCATAACACATGTGATTAAAAGATGACTAAGTAAGTATGGAAATTCATCTTTTATTATTTAGAAAATTCAAGAAACTTGGAGGAAAGAAAAAGAAAAATCTAGAAAAAAAATTGGAGAAAAAAAAGGGGTGGCCGGCCATGTGCATATATATATATGGTGTGTGTGTGTGTGTGTATATATGTGTGTGTGTGATGAAAAATAAGACCACACTCCATTATTTTTGTGCTAGAAATTCAAGAAAAAGAGAAAGGGAAAAGAGAGAGGGAGTTAGGCTACATGGGCTGGCCGAGAACTTGCCCTCAAATTTGATCATGGAAAAATATTTTCTCTTCATGTTTTCCGACTAAGTTGAAGGTCCTCGTTAACGTGGAATAATTGTTGAAGCAAGAAAAACGCTCCTCATGCCAAAATATGTCACTAGCCGAGTGGAAAGCAAGGATGGAAGAAGGTGAGCTTTGAGATTCTTTACATGTTTTATAGGTGTTTATGCGTGTTGTGATATGTAGAGATGGTGAAACTCATGAAGTTATGTGTGGTATGTTGTGTGTGTGTTTTGTGTATGTTGCATGGTGTGGGAATGAAAGAATTAATTTATTTGGCATTTTGATTGTTGTATTATGAATGGTTGTGCATGTTGTAATGTGAAGGAATGGATAGATGATTCATGAAATCACGGGTGTTGGTATGTTGGCCGAATATGATTTTAATAAAGTTTATTTGTGAAGGAAGAATGAATCAAATTTATTTAGTGTTCTTGGCTATTGTTGTTGAGAATTTTATGGTGAGAATGAATGTTTAATGACTTATGTTGAAGTTGTAATATGTGTGGGCTGTTTTGGAGCTTAATGTGATTTTAATATGTTTCTTGTCTTGATGAAAATATTGTTGCTAACGTATGAAATTGGTAATGTAGTTTATGAATTCGGAAGAAAGAAATGTATTGTGATGTGTTCGTATGACATTTGAAAGTTTCGTCGTAAAGTAAGGATGGGTTGGATTAATGTTGAATATTTTGTGAATTGATTATTGATATTGTTGTTGTGGTTGTTGGTATTGTTGTTGATTTGGCCGAGTTGAATTCTCGGGTTGTTGGATTTATAGGGGAGATCTTTGAAATTTCCGTAGATAAAGTGGTGGTTGGAATGGGTTCTTCAATGCTTATGCTAATGTTGGGTGTCTAATGACATTATTGTGGATCGTGAGCTTGGGACGCAAGTTTGGATTAGCTTAGAGGGCGGCCAAGGTATGTAAAGCTCACCTTTCTTTCTTTGGCATGTCTTAGTATGAATAGGCTATGATATGATCCCAGAGGTAACTCTACTCCGCGATCCGAGCATGTCCGTGATTCTTATTTGTTTCTCGATATCCGTATTTATAATGTAGTCAAATTGTGGTCCTTATGCCTTTGTATGATTAAAAATGAATATGCATGGAAAGATTTGTTCATAAAAGAGTTTGAAACTACGAACGTCCGTAACTTCCATAGGAAGGCTCGGATCGTTTCGATATGTCCGTAGGAGGTTTTGTAGCGTATTAAGATTATAATGTTCCAAGGCGGGCTCGGATCGGTTGATACTTGTCCGTGGGCCCGCAAGACATTCTGTTGTGTAGTTCTGATGACTTGTTAAAAGAACCTAATAAAGTTAACAATCCGACCCCCGCATGTGATTACTTATTTATCTGTTAAGTCTGAAATAAGAATTCGTATATATATGATTCTGATACGTGATTATGATGCCTAAAGTTCTATTTGATAAGTCCCGGATAATATCTGGAAGAGATTTGATTTGGTCAATGCCATCGGCTTGTAAATGATAATTTGTCTGATTATTCTGTTAAGTCTGTGTAAATGTATGAAATGAGAATCCGTATGCATATGATTTTGATACGTAACTATGATGGATAAAGTTTTATTTGATATGTTTCCGAGTAACGTTCGGAAGGAACTTGATCTGACTATTGCTTTGGCTTGTAAATGATAATTCGTTTGATTATTCTATGGAATATGTATGAATGTTTGAATGGCATATAGATCCCACGATTCTGCTCGTGCATATTTTTGTTATTCCCTTCGCCGAGTCCCGGGCCGGTACTATCGTGCGCACAATGCGAAGTATGATGAGCTTCCGAAGTATGATGAGCGACTAATTATTATGGTGTTATGATGTGAGTTTACGATATATGCATGATCCCTTTGGCCGATACCGTGGTTATATGATATGATGTGTGACGGAGATGCGGGAGATATGAAACTTCCGAAGTATGATGAGTTGTGGCGCCCAAGGCAGGAGGGGCGACTACGTTCCATCCGTCGGGTCCATTATGGGCCGCATAGGGTATGATATGATAATCTGATAATCTGATGACATGTTGACTTGATAATGTGATGATCTGATAATATAATGAGTCTGTTCTGATGATATGATAATCTGATGCTATGATAATCTGATGACATGATAATCTGATGATACGATAATACGATGATTCTGCTTAATGTGATAATTTGATAATCTGATAATTCTGTTTAATGTGATGATATGACAATGTAAGGATTCTGTTTAAGGAGTCCCTCAACTGGAGGGTATGGGACACGTTATAAGTTATATATATACGTATTCAGAAATATGATCTGTTTGTTTCGGAGCCGGTGGTGGGGCAAACCCAATGGTGGGGCAAACCGAGTGGCGAGGCAAAATTTCGCATTGGTTTAGGCGAATCCCACATTGGTTTAGGCGAATCCCACATTGGTTTAGACGAATCCCACATCGGTTAGTGTCCGCTACTATGATATGTTCTATTTTATATACATATGAGACAGAAGTGTTTTTTTAAAAGAAAGCTAAGTATTTTGAGCATTCTAGTTATTATATCTGTCTTCTGTACCCCTTATGCACTATTTGTATTACAGATACCTGTACTTCGATATTCTAGCTATTATGCTCATTTTCTGTACCCCCTATTTCGGTTATGATCTCGTTTTTCGTATTTCATGCTTTGCATACTCAGTACATATTCCGTATCGACCCCTTTCTTCGAAATTGCGTTTCATGCCGCGCGGGTACACCCCGGGTGAGCTGAAGATATTAGCAAAGATGTTCCGGCGGGATTGGCGAGCTCCATTTTCCTCGGAGTCTTTGCCGAGTCACATTATTATGTTATGGTTTCATGTTACGTCATGTTAGAGACTTTGCGGAGACAGTGTCGTGGGTATAAGATGTCGGTTATGTAAGCGGCTATGTAAGCGTCACGTATTATTATGTGTTGTATTATAAGTTTCATATGTTACAAGTTTTGTTTGATTTGAGAAAGATGAAAAGCGTATGTTGACTTTCCGAAAAAAAAAATTTCATTATGTATTTATGTTATGGCTAAAGGCCCGGTATGATTATGGATGTCATACGATAGTCGGCGGGTTCGCTCGGCCCTAGGTAAGGGTCGGGTGCCCATCACACCTATCGGATTAAGGGTGTGACAAATTGGTATCGAGCAGTTCGTCTAGGGGTTGTACGCAAAGTCGTGTCCGGTAGAGTCCTGTTTATGGTGTGAAGCCGGCCACATTTATAAACAGGAGGCTATGGGGCATCTAGGATGGTTACTCTTCTTTCATTCTTTAGATCGTGCCGTAGAGCCAAGTCATAGGAGACAAGATTCCGGTCACTAACCTTTGATTTTAGCAGAAGAATGATAGCTATCGGAGAAGGTGACCGAGATATGTTGGAGTTATACAAAGCACGCGGTAAGTAAAGGCACGAAAGATATATGTCGAGTAAGATATTGACGACGATTGAAATGCAAAATTGAAAACTGAAAAGGAAGGTAAACAAGAAAATGTGACACGTGTAACCGTGTTGAGCATATGAGGTAAATCTAATATTTTCGGATTTTTATGAATATTGAGAGCCCTGTGTGGCCATGATACGATATAATACGATATGATATGTATATATGATGATGGCCACAATGAGGCATTGTTGGTATTTCTGCGTGCGAGTTTGGAATAGTAAGAAATACGGAAAAACTCTGCTAAAATTTTCTAGAAATGGTACGGAAATGAGATGTAAGTCTGGAAGATGTTTTGAAAGAGGCGTGTTAATAGTAACAATGGGAGTCGACTGAGCTACGAGTATGGCTGCCCTCTAGGAACGAGTTAACCAAGGAGTTGGTGATAATAGCAAATAGGAGGCCGATGAGGATATGGTGATAAGGAATTTGGGATGGATTGGCGATGTTAAAAGATGACTTGTGACGTTAAGGGATGACCTTGAAAGGACTCGTACGTTTGGACAAGGTGACATGATTAAGATAAGGGTACGGAGGAAAAAGAATTGTGACGAATAGGAATGTATTAATAAGGCGGTACAACGGATGTGCGTGAGGGCGTTTTGGGAATATGTTAAGATTCCGACTTACTCAATATGATGTGTAGAAGGACGTGCGGTGAGGTAGACGCGATCGGGTAAAGCGTTAAAGCGTCGTATTCCATCAAAGTTCCAAAGTTAAGCGTCTTTGGCGTGAGACGATTTCGGGATGGGTGACCCGCAGGAAGTTTTACGAAAGTTTTACAAATTTTGACATAAGAAGCAAATGAGAAGTTAGATTAATCTAAGAAAAATTAGAGTATGCGGAGTGGCCGGGAATCTCAAGGGACGCATAAGACGGGGCGGATCGGGTCGGTAAAGAGAGAGGAGTTAACGGAAAGAAGGAATAAGAAGAAACGGGACAATAGTGTAGTAATAGGATATGACGTGTGCAACTAAGGACACGAGTACCATAAATGACGGAATGTGAGAGCTCAGGTTATAGAAAGATGGGAAACGAAGTAGAACGAATGTTAGAAAATGACTGGGATGATACGGATGAATGTGAGTGAATAGAGTACGTTTTGAAAACGAGAGAAGGACTATGTAGAAGAAGTGTGTTCTGAGTGACACAAAGGTAACATAAGATCCCTCGCGTGAAAAATAAGGGATAGGCATAAGTGGGAGAAATGATAAGAGGATACTAAGGGAAATACCTGAGATAAGTTAAGATAAAGATAACATTTCAAGAGGACTTTGGACGCTTACGTCGGAATAAAAGTGCTGTCTAATTGAGATTGGAAATAAGGACATGACGCGAAGTATAAACGGATAATGATATAAGTACACCCCTAAAGTGAAAGAAATGTAAGGATGAGATAGAACAGTTGATACGGTAGTGTGTTTGATATGGACGCCTGGGCTACAAATGAGACCCCCCCCCCCTTTATGGAAACAAGTTAGTAAGGTCGGAAAACTAGCAACAAGTGGATAAAAGTCAGGATAATGTTGAAGGTAGTGTGAGAAGTTTTGCACAGACTTTGAATGACACGACGCCAGAAAGTGGACGGGTATGAAGAAAAAGAGTATGACAAGAGAATGGTATTGGATAGCTTAAGAGATAGTATGAAGGATGGAAATAGCTATGAAAAGGGAGCTCCCCCGAGGTGCTTATGAGACCCCGCAGGACTAGTTGAACATTCGAGGACGAATGTTCCAAAGGGGGGAAGGATGTTATACCTCGCATTTTGTACATTTGAATATTCCGGGTCAATTGCGGAAAGTTAACGACAAGGCCATTTTTCTTTTGATTTAATACAAGTCGTTTATGATTTTATTGGATGGAATATTAAAGAAAATTTGGAATTAAAAATTAATTTTGGAAAGTTAAAAATTCATGAAATTAAAGGCTTGGTGGATTGGGCCATAGGGCCACATGTGTTTATTATTTATGGAAGCATAACATATATATAAGATGATAATAAATCATCTTTGTCATTTTATTAAGAGAAAAATTCTAGAAAATTGGAGAGAAATTGAAGAAGAAAAAAAAAAAAAAAAAATTGGAGAAAAAGGCCATGAGAGGCATATATATATATATATATATATATATATATATATATATATATATATATATATATGTGGTGTATATATATAATATACACAAGTCATCATTTTCCAAGTTCTAGAAATTCAAGAGAATGGAAAAGAAATGAGAGAGGCCATTCGGCCAAGACATGGTGAACCAAGGCCCAAGGAGATATTGATCATGGAAAAATATTTTCTTCTTATTTTCTCTACTAATTGAAGGTCCTCGTAAACATCATGGAGGAGTTGTTGGAGCAAGAAAAACATTCCTTGCAAAAATGTCCTAGCCGAGAGGGAAAGACAAATGGAAGAAGGTGATGGTTCAATCTTATTTTTCATGTTTTATGATGTTTGTGCATGTTGTGATATGTAGAAATGAATGAAAATCATGAAGTTATGGATGTTGTTGTGGCCGTGTGTGTGTAATTTGGCCGTGTAGTGTGTGTGTGTAGGAATGAAGAATTAATTTATTTAGCATGTTGGATTGTTGTATTGTGAATGGTTGTGCGTGTTGTAATGTGTGAAAATGGATAGAATTCATGAAATCATTGGTGTGTTGGGTTGGCCGAATATGTGGTTGCTTTGTGAAGGAAATGAATCAAATTTATTTAGTATTTTGGCTATGTGTTGTTGAATTTATATGGTGAAAATGAATGTTTGATGACTTATGTTGAAGTTGTAATTGTTGTGGGCTGTTTTGAAATTAATGTGAATTTAATATAGTTTCTTGAATTTATGGAAATATTGTTGTTAAATATGGAATTGTTGATATAGTTTATGAATTTGAAAGAAAAATGTGTTGTGAATGTTTCTAGTGAAGTTGGAAGGTTTGGAAATTGGATGTTGGTTATTTTGGAATCTTGATTATTGCTATTGATATTGTTATTATGATTGTTGGTTTGGTTGTTGTTGATAATTGGCGAGTTGAATTCTCGGGGTTGATGGATTATAGGGGAAATCTTTGCGCCGGAAATTTCCGTAGATAAAGTGATGGCTTGGAATTGGGTTCTTCAATGCTTATGGCTAATGTTGGGTGTCCAATGACATTATTGTAGATCGTGAGAAGCCAGGACGTAAGTTGGGTTAGCTTAGAGGGCGGCCAAGGTATGTAAAGCTCACCTCTCTTTCTTTGGCATGTCTTAGTATGAATAGGCTATGATATGATCCCCGAGGTAACTCTACTCCCGCGATCCGAGCATGTCCGTGATTCTTATTTGTTTCTTGATATCCGTATTTATAATGTAGTCAAATTGTGGTCCTTATGCCTTTGTATGATTAAAAATGAATATGCATGGAAAGATTTGTTCATAAAAGAGTTTGAAACTACGAACGTCCGTAACTTCCATAGGAAGGCTCGGATCGCTTCGATATGTCCGTAGGAGGTTCTGTAGCGTATTAAGATTATAATGTTCCAAGGCGGGCTCGGATCGGTTGATACTTGTCCGTGGGCCCGCAAGACATTCTGTTGTGTAGTTCTGATGACTTGTTAAAAGAACCTAATAAAGTTAACAATCCGACCCCCGCATGTGATTACTTATTTATACGGTAAGTCTGAAATAAGAATTCATATATATATGATTCGATACGTGATTATGATGCCTAAAGTTCTATTTGATAAGTCCGGATAATATACGGAAGAGATTTGATTTGGTCAATGCCATCGGTTTGTAAATGATAATTTGTCCGATTATTCAGTAAGTCCGTAAATGTATGAAATGAGAATCCGTATGCATATGATTTTGATACGTAACTATGATGGATAAAGTTTTATTTGATATGTTTCCGAGTAACGTTCGGAAGGAACTTGATCGACTATTGCTTTGGCTTGTAAATGATAATTCGTTTGATTATTCTATGGAATGTTTGTATGAATGTTTTGAATGGCATATAGATCCCATGATTACGCTCGTGCACATTTTTATTATTCCTTCACCGAGTCCGGGCCGGTTACTATCGTGCGCACAATTCGAAGTATGATGAGCTTCCGAGTATGATGAGCGACTAATATTATGGTGTTATGATGTGTTTACGATATATGATAGATCCGAAGATTTGGCCGATATGCCGTGGTTATATGATATGATGTGTGTGACGGAGATGCGGGAGATAAAACTTCCGAAGTATGATGAGTTGTGGCGCCCAAGCGGGGAGGGCGACCACGTTCGTCCGTCGGGTCCATTATGGAACGCATAGGGTATGATATGATAATCGATGATCGATGACATGTTGACTTGATAATGTGATGATCTGATAATATAATGAGTCGTTACGATGACATGATAATCGATGATATGATAATCGATGATATGATAATACGACGATGATACGATAATACGATAATCGAATAATTATTTGTTTAATGTGATATATGACAATGTAATCGACAATTTACCGAGTCCCTCGGCTTAATGTGATGACATGACATATATATGTTATATATATACGTAAAATATGATCTATTGGTTTCGGAGCGGTGGTGGGGCAAACCCAATGGTGGGGCAAACCCGATAGTGGGGCAAACCTGCAGGCGAGGCAAAATTTCGCCTTTGGTTTAGGGGAATCCCACATTGGTTTAGGCGAATCTCACATCGGTTTAGGTGAATCCCACATCGGTTAATGTAAATTTTACTACGATATGTTTTACTTCCAAAATATGAAACGAAGGTTTTTTTTTAAAAAAAGCTAAATATTTTGAGCATTCTAGTTGTTATATACATGTACATACCTCTTATGCACTATTTGTATTACAAATGCACGTACTTCGGTATTCTGATTATGATGCACATTTTCTGTACTCCTCATTTCGGTTATGGTCTCGTTTCCTGTATTCCATGCTTTACATACTCAGTACACCTTCCGTACTGACCCCCTTTCTTCGGGGGTTGCGTTTCATGCGCGGTACACCCGGAGTGAAGCTGAAGATATTAGTAGAAGATGTTCCGGCGGGATTGGTGAGCTCCATTTTCCTCCGGAGTCTTCTTGAGTCGAATTACTATGTTATGGTTTCATGTGCATGTTAGAGGCTTTGCGGACGATTGTCGTGGTATAAGATGTCGATTATGTAAGCGGCTATGTAAGCGACGTATTATTATGTTGTATTATAAGTTTCATATGTTACAAGTTTTGTTTGATTTGAACGGATGATAAAGCATGTTTGATTTTTTCCGAAAAACTTTCATTATGTATTGTGTTTTGGCTAAGGGCCCGATGTGATTCCGAGTATTACGATAGTCGAGGTTCGCTCGGCCCTAGGTAAGGGTCGGGTGCCATCCACACCTATCGGAAATTAGGGTGTGACGAAAAGCCTCTTCAAATTCGAGCCCGTGTCGGAGCTAAGCGGTGTCACCCCTCTCGGATTCCCACATCTCAAACCATGCGTGAGCAACATCCTTCAGGCGATGAGCGAGCCTCGCGGCCCGAATCCACGGGCATCCGTTACCCTCGATGCCTTGAAGGTCTCATCTAAAAGTGCGGGGTCATCCGCCACCTCGCATGACCCAAAGAACTCTTGTAACTTTAAGTCTAGGAATTTCTTAAGTCTGCCTCCATCATGAGGTCCCACACCACCACGCTGCTGCTGAGCCTCAACCAATGCAGTCAACATTTGAATAGTCGCTTGCATAGTACCTATCTCGGTACACCGTAACAAGGACGGCGGGGAGCGAGGCGGTGCTTGAGATGGTGCTAGATTTCCGACATCATTTCCATTACCGGCATTCACGCCTCCAAGATTTTGGTTAGCTCTCACGGTTTGTGCTCGGTTATCATTTTTTGGATCGTGTTAGAGCCATTTCGTAATAGGCATGAATTAACGAGCATTAGAATGATCTAAAAAGGATTTCAAGCTCTACTGATGAATCTAAAATCAAGAAGAATAGGAAACACCTATAAATGTCACCGGGAGTTTCTCGTTCATGCGTAGGTGATCGGTGCACAAGAAAACTCCGGTAGACACGGCTCCGCGGACACTAACGGTAATCCCCAGACTTATGCGAACCTAGGCTGCGATGCCAAGCATGTCACGCCCCCAAAACCCACCTGACATGGCCAGTCAGATGTCATGAACAACATCAGAAGAACCTAAAAGATGCAATAACAATACTTGAACCCGCTAGGTTAAATATTCGCCTCCAATAGTTTTAAAATAAATGTAAACAAATCATGAATATATGAATTAAATCAGCGGAATTCTTTATTAATCAAATACTTAGTCAAACGTAATAACGTGCCTGAGAGTTAATTAATAACTCAACAACTACCTACAAGAATGTATACTATGGAGCTTCTAAGATAAAGGAATAATAGTTTGACTCATCGGGACACATCCCAGAAAACTAATAAAATGAATAAACAAATAAATAGGGTGTCCCACGAATGAACGTATGGGCTCACCAAATCAACAGCAACATCAAGTCCTTCCTAAACGCCCGGAGTATCAAGAAACTGCTCTTCTCCGTTACGTAACATACTATAAAAAACAACAATGGTATGCCTGAGTACTTCATATTCAGTGAGTGCCTCAGGGATAATAAGTAATAAGAAAATAGAGTACAATAATATGTAAAGAAATCAGTCCTGAAAATCATGTGAAACCAATGTAAGAACATTTATTCAGTTTGTGTATCTCAATAAGAATTATCAAAAACTGACTATAAGGCCTCTTGTCAAGGTACAACTTCAAATATGCCTTTCAATTGATCATAATTAACAACAACAATTCCATGAGAAAATAAGAATATCACACGTGGCAATACGAGCCTAAGAATCGAAGCACATCGAAGGGGTGACCGTGAGGTCCCCTTGTCACAGACGCCCACACGGGAATATGAAATTCAACGGTGGCTATCCTTCCTCTGAATAGCTAGGCATAATCACACCCCAGGTAGCGAACTTCAAGTGGCCACTCTTCCTCCCGAATGGCTAGGCATTATCACACTAGGATCCATAGTGACTACCCTTCCTCCCAAGTAGCTAGGCCAAACACAACAATCAAATTTATAGCATGGAAGCTGAATTATAGCATAGAAGCTAAATCACAATTATCTCAATGTAGTCACACCATCCATTAGCATTAAGTTTGAAAATGTTTCCACTTCTTTAAACAAAGTTCAATTGTCATAGTTTCTCATTAAAACCTCATTACCATAACCACTTATTATTGATCAACTCTTATAGAGGAAAAATAGTTGGGATCACGTATACATGTATAGGGTATAGTACAATTAAGGTACGATGTGGGCTTGCACCTCGCACACACTAACCATGATAAAAACATGAATTAGGGTTTCAAAAAATTAGAAGTTCTCCTTTCTATTCAATAAAGAACTTTTGAAAAGAAGTCATACATTCCAAAATAAGATCTTCAAAAGAGACATACCTTAATTAAGCCTTACGTAATTCAACAATTTACTTTTATAACGAAGAACACCCCTAAACCCTAGCTTGAAACACCTTGAGAAGGATTACCTTGCAAAACCCTAGGTTTTTCATTCAAGAACCATATTAAGAACCTGGGTTTAATGCTAGGATTGATTAATAATATTAAAGATGTTCTTACCTTTATGTTAGGAGACGTGGAGAAAAGATGTTCGTCCTTCGGGTTTATGGGAATAAGAATAAGTTATAAAATTAACTGAATCCTCCTATTTATATACACAGTTGGCGGCTGGTGAAATACGGCCAGAGTTTATGCATCGTATTTCATAATACAGACCGTATTTAACGATTAACAAAACAATGGGCAGTCTAGGGAGCGAGTGAAATACGTCCAGAAACATGGACCGTATTTCAAAATACGGCCGTAAACTCTGGCCCTATTTTATGATAGCAAAACAATAAGCACCCTAGGAAGGCAGTGAAATACGCCCAAGGAAATACGGACAGTATTTCAAATTAAGGGTCGTAAACTATGGCCGTATTTTACATTTAACGAAAACAGTGAAGTACAATCCTCCAATACACTTTCACACATAACTCAAAATTTTATAGAGTGTCACACTCTGGCAACTTCGCTGCGGCGGTAGGGGTGTCCGTACGCGGCGAAGCCCACCATAAACAAAAGGATCACCCTGACGGACGAGTTGCGCCACGGCGATGCGATCACCGGCGCGCGAGAGCTCGCCTTAGCGAGCAGGTGACCGCTACAGCGGACATCTTCCAAACATTTCTTGTCCGTGCCCGCGCATCCCCGAGAGCCGTAGCGCGACCACTATAGCGAAGGAGGGTCCACCATCTTCTTTAGCAGGAAAACCCTAAGACCCAAAATTTAGAACCCCAAAAATTTCACCATAGTTTCAACATTTTTGGCAAGGATCAAGTACTATGATAGAATACATGACTTTTACAACTTATAGCACCACATTTCAACCACAATGAGCACTAAAATTTTGAACAAAGTCATAAAAAATGTGCTTCTACCAAACACACACCCCCCCCCCCCAATATAATCTACCCCATTTCAAGAAGATCTTTAGTAGTAAGTGATGTTAGGATAGTGTGAATGACAAAATAACCCACCATGACCCAAGAACTTCGTACCCCAAGAAATCAAAAACCCTTGTTTCAAATGACCAACATTTTGCTCTAATCTAGCAACTTTGGCATGGAATTCTCGAAATAAAAGGCTATAATCAAGTTGTAGGACGATGAGAGGGAGTACATACCTTGAAATAATTGGAGATCTGCAAACTTTCGCTCTAAAAAATGACCCTTGGGCTACAGAGAATTTCTTCCTTTTCTTTGGTATGTTGGTGGTATAATGAGTAATAGAGGGGGTAGGGTGTTTAAATGGGAAGTGAGGGGGGATGGGAGATAAGGGGTTTAGGGAGATGGATGGGGAGAAAATTTTCGTGGGTAGTGGGAAGGTTTTCGGTTATGGGATTAATGGGGGGAGAATGAGGGGTGAACTGAATCACCCCATCTATTAAATTGTCCCGTGTCCCTCTGCAGCGGAGGAATGACCGGCTAGCGCGCGTACAATATAGCGAGCTATTTGCGGCTAGCATGGCGGCTGCATTATCCAACCACTTGGTAATTTTCCCCTTTTCGCGATGATAACTTGAAATCCTATCTCCTAGGGTGTAAGGGTTAAGAGCGTGACCATTACCCTACCTCACGCCGTTCGAGGACGAACAGTGGTTTAATTGGTATATGATGTAACAACTCGTCCGGTCGTTATTGAATACTTTGTAAAACCGTACCAAATTTAGGCCTAAGACCTTAAATGATAAGCCCTATGGGGTGTCGAAAATGAATGATAGTTAAAAAAAATCAGTTTCGAAAAGAGTTACAAGTCGTGGGCCAGAGCAAGCTTCGGTCCGTCATAGCGGACAAGGCACCGCCACAGTGGTCTCGCCATAGTGAGACTGTTCTCTGTCGTAATGGTCTCACTGTAGTGAGCCTGTTGTCCGCCGCAACGCACATCGTAGACTAGTGAACGTGTTTTCCCACACTTAGTTTTATATTTCACCCTCCTTTTTAATAAAAGACCCTTTCAAGGCTGCTATTAGGTTTTACATTAAGAAAAACCCTTGATACAAAGAAAAAGAGGCTTCTCCAACATTCTTTACATCTTTCCCATCAACTATCATCTCGCACGAATTTCAGATAAAAGCTAGAAGGGTGGATAATTCATAAAAGTTCAAATAGCTGGTCGTTATCGAGGTAGGTTACGATTTACTTGAGTTAGACCATGATTAGTGAGTCGTATATACCTAGAGAATTAATGGGAGAAAGCATGATTAGGTCTTCAGACACGAAGTTCGGATAGATATACTCATAGTATAATGGAAGTTGTATGTATATAGTAAGTAGGATAACAACGCGTGTATAAATGGATACTAAGTTCTAAGGTTTGTTGATATCTGTGTGTTATGGATTGGGAGAGATCACTTGCCACTATTAAAGAAGGTTATCCCGTAGGTCTGCGTAATTATTTCGGGGTATATTTAGTTTTCGCAATAAATTGTTGATTTATTTGCAATATTCGTAAGGTTGTTCATTCTTGTCAATAAGAGGGTTGCATTGGGTGAGTTGAAGCTAAGGCAAAATAGTGTTGCGCTCGTCAAGGGCATATTCCATGATATCGATTTTATTCATTAGCATAGTTGCATATATTTGGCTGTATTTATTGAACACTGCATGGAGTGCAAAGTCTTAGAAAATATTAGTTGTACTACCCAGTTTTGTGGTCGAGTTGGGTTGAATATGAGGTACTACTTGAAAATCAATCATTGATTGTGATGTGACAACTATATATATGAAAAGGAGCATTTGAAAGGGGGTGAGGATGTGACCTAGATTTTGGGCACATTTGACAGGGGGTGAGGATGTGGCCTAAGTTAAAGGCTCGTGATCCGAGGTAAGATTCCGGAGCGAGGGTACATGGACACCATGGGTCCCCTGCAGGTCATGACTATTGGGCAAAGACACCAATTAGCATGTATGTACAGCTTGTATATTGGGCCATTGCATTGCATTGCATTACATACCTTCATATCCTCATGCTGACATTCTATTATAATTGCATTATGCATCTCCTATAATTGTGTTGAACTATCTGAGGAGTTCTGATCATACATGCAGGTGTTGGCGTAAGAATGAATTATTGATTTCTAAAATTTCTGTGTTAATTCTGATTGATTTAAAGAGTCACAGTGTTTGGTGAAAGTGTGTTGATTACGTTTCCGTGGATACATCGTATTCTAGCAAGTGAACTGAATAGAAAACTCTAGGGCTAATAATTAGAGGATAGACGCTAGTGGAATTGATGAGATAGATTCTAATTATTTGTCCCTAAACGAAATACGAAGTAGAACTACACTTTGACTAGTCGGGTAGCTGGTGCTATTGTGAGAATAAGGGAATCGAAATAACCAGGAGTTAGAGAGGTGAGTTCGTACTAGTGTAGTTGTCTATATTGAGGGTCTTGAGGGTGTACGTTGACTTATCTTTTTATCTTGTTGATTTTATATTGTGTTGCGTGAACTAATCTTAGTCGGCCTATGATGCTTACCAGTATGTGTGGTGTACTGATGCTACTCTTGCTACATCCTTTTTGGGTGTAGATGTGTTGCAGGTTATTACTTGAAGTTTCTCTTAATGGATTACTAGACATCTTCCTACGGCCTTTCTCATCTCATTCCAGGCAGAGGTTGTGTCATTTATTTTGGTTTTATTCTTGTGTAATGGGAGCTCTTGTACCTGTCTAGACTAGATCCCGGGAACTTTTCAGTTTTCTTGTATTGATAACAGGGTCATTATAAACCTTTATTTTAAATTGTGATCATTAATTATATTACTGGTAATAAAATTGTGTTTGAATATTGGTTTTGTTAGTAAGGGTTCGCCTACTAGGTAATAATACAGTAGGTGCCCACGCAGCTCGTAACTTGGGTCGTGACATTTGTAACTGTTAGACCTCAACAGATCTTATAGAGTTATAAATGGTCGACCTTGATGTCATTATTCATATGGATGGTTAGCATCTTGTTATGCTAATGTTGAGTGTTAGACAAAGATTGTCAGATTTCATTTCCTAGGGGAGCCAGCCCTAGAATGGAAGGGTAATGCGGCAACGCCGAGAGGTGGGTTTATTTCCTATCTCTAGGCGAAGAAGATGATTACTAAGGGTTGTATCTAAAATATTGTCCGAGTTAGAGACGCAGATGCAGAACCGTCGACTCACCAGTCTGTCCTGGTGGTTAATGAGTTTCCAGATGTATTCCCGGATGAGCTTCTAGGTTTTCCTCCAAAGCAAGAGATTGACTTTGCTATTGATATACTTCCTGAAACACAACCGATATCGATTCCTCCTTATAGAATGGATGCTACCAAGCTGAAGGAGTTGAAAGAGTAGCTGAGAATGGTGTATAGAAGGGCTTTATCGGGCCTAGTACTTCACCACAGGGTGCACCAGTGTTATTTGTAAAAAAGAAAGATGGTTCGCTAAGAATAGTGTATAGATTATCGACAGCTGAACAAAGTGACGATAAAGAATAAATATCTGCTCCCAAGGATTAATGATTTGTTTGACAAGTTGCAGGGTTCCAAGTGTTTTTCTAAGATTCACTTGAGATCCGGTACCATCAGGTTAGAGTTCGGGAGAAAGATACTCTGAAGACGGCATTCTAGCCCAGATATGGTCACTTCGAGTTTACGGTGATGTCCTTCGGGTTGACGGATGCTCCCGCGGTATTGATGGACCTAATGAACAGCACATTTAGGCCATTCTTGGATCTGTTTATGATTGTATTTGTAGATTATAGTCTAGTTTATTCTCGTTCAAAAGAAGAGCATACAGATCACTTGCGAGTGGTACTTTGGGTACTCTAGAATCACAAGTTATATGCGAAGTTCTCTAAGTGTGAGTTCTGGTTGAACTCTGTGGCATTATTGGACAACATTGTATCTGATGAGGGCATTAGCGTTGATACACAGAAGATAGTGGCCATGAAGACTTGGCCTAGACCTACGACTCCAATAGAGGTTCGTAAATATCTGGGGCTAGCAAGTTATTACAGGAGATTTGTAGAAGGGTTTTCTTCTCTGTCAGCACCATTGACGAAGTTAACTCAGAAGCAGCTAAGTTTCAGTGGACAGATGCCTATGAATGAATTTTTTAGGAGTTGAAGGATATATTGACATCAGAACTAGTTTGGACGCTTCCAGAAAGTTCAAAGGGCTATGCAGTTTATTGCGACGCTTCAAGTGTCGGGTTAGGGTGTGTCTAATGCAGCACGGTAATGTAATTACTTATGCTTTGAGAACGATGAGGAAGCACGAGAAGAACTACCTAGCCCATGATTTTGAGTTGGCCGTGGTTGTGCAGTCACTTAATTATGGAGACACTACTTGTATGGCGTCCATGTTGAAATTTATACAGATCACAAGAGCCTCCAATATATCTTCAAATAGAAAGACTTGAGCTTGCGGAAGAGGCGGTGGTTAGAGTTACTGAAGGACTATGATGTTGATATTACACGTACCGTCCAGGGAAGGCTAATGTTGTAGCAGATGCACTCAGTCTTAGGTCCACGGGCAGCTAATCATATTTGAGGGCCAAGAAGAGAGAGCTAGCTTGATAGCTACATCAGTTAGCTGGTATGGGGGTCCAATTGTTAGACTCAGGTGATAGTGGAGTCACTATTCAGGACTCAGCGACATCATCCTTAGTAACAGAGGTGAAGCAGCGCCAGTATGAGGATCCCATTTTAGTACAACTCAGAGAGAAAGAGAAATTAGCCTTCCAAATATCTGAAGACAAGGTATTATGGTATCGATGCCACCTATATGTACCAAATATTTCAGGGCTTCAATGGCAGATCATGGTGGAAGCTCAGTATTCCCGCTATTCTGTCCACCCAGGGTTGACTAAGATGTATCATGACATTAAAGAGATCAATTGGTGGAACGATATAAAGAATAATATTTTCGAGTTCATTATTCAGTGCCCTAATTGCCGCAAGTAAAGGTAGAACACAAGAAGCCCGGTGGGCTATTAAAGAGTATAAAGATCCCGACATGCAAATGGGAGATAATCAATATGGATTTCATTACAGGGCTACGTCTCTCATAGAGTAAGTTCGACTCCATATGGATGATATTTGATAGACTCACGAAGTTAGCCCATTTTTTGCCGGTCTAAACTACTTATATGGCCGAGGATTATCCAAAGTTATACATCAGAGAGATAGTGCGGTATCATGGTGTTTCAGTGTCTATTATATCATACAGAGGGGCCTAATTTATAGCTAACTTATGGAAATCCTTTCAAAAAGGTTAGGGGACACAGGTGAACCTTATCACAACTTTCCATCCACAGACAGGCAGTCAAGCCTAGTGTACGATTTAGACGCTCGAAGACATGTCATGGGCTTATGTGCTAGATTACAATAGGAGTTGGGATGATCATTTGACACTTATCGAGTTTGCATCTAATAATAGCTATCACTCCAGCAACAAGATGGTTCCTTATGACGCCTTTTACGGCGAAAGTGCGGTCTCCTATCGATTGGTTCGAGGTAAGTGAGTCAGAGCAATTGGGATCCGATTTGGTCCATCAGACCGTAGACAAGGTGAAGCTCATTTAGAAGCGATTATTGATAGCCCAGAGTCGTAAGAAGTCATACGTAGATGTGCGATAACGAAACTTAGAGATTTGGGTTGATGATGGATATTTTTGAAGATTTCACCTATGAAGGGTGTCATGAGATTTGATAAAAAGGGAAAGTTTAGCCCGAATGCAAGCCTTACAGTATCATTAGGAGGATAGGCCAAGTGGTCTACTAGTTAGATCTACCATCAGAGTTAGAGTTTGTACATCCGATATTCCATGTGTCTATGCTACAGAAGTGTATCGGAGACCCTTCCCGAGTTGTTCCAGTGGATGATGTCCATATCACGGAGGACTTGTTATATGAGGAGACCCCAGTTGCCATTTTAGATTGACAGGTCCATAAGTTGAGGACCAAAGATGTGACTTCTGTAAAGGTATTATGGACAAACAAGAACATCGAGGAGATGATGTGTGAAGCCGAGGAAGACATGAAATCTAAATACCCACACTTTTTTCAGACTACAGGTTCTAGATGATCACGAGTCGATTATAAGTTACCTTTGTCCATATTGTGTATTATAGGCTAACCTTCCTTATTATTTGATTAGATAATGCTCACGTTAAGGCATTACAGAACTCCTAGATTCAGAGTTACCTATTCATGAGGTTAGTTACAGTTTATGTTACTTTCATTTGATGTTGAGGACCGTGTGGGGCCAATGAGTTGTTATTGATTATTAGTAGCCCTGAGTGGCATATATATTGTGTTTCTGACTGCGTGGCAGGTTGGTATAGTTTAGCTTACAAGGGAGACTCTGTTGAAATTTTCATGGATTTCTTGAGAACTAGTTTCTCTCTTGTACGCCCCTACATTCGAGGACGAATATTCTAAAAGGGCAGGGGGAGGGGGAGGATGTTACGTTCCTTATTTTTGAGCTAAAGTGCAACAATGATGATTAGAAATTAATAATGTGACGAGTGATATAGAAAATCACTTTTGAGTATTGATAATGAGTTGCGAAGATCTTAAATAATTTTTGAAGTATGAGACAAGCACTTTTAAATCTCAATTTTGTTACTATGCATGATTTTTCTAATTAACTACTATTAATGTGGAAGCATTAAGGGAAGACGAGATTAATTATGATCATTATACTAAGTGGGACCCACAAAAAATGGATGATTAATATTAATGTTTGGATAAGGATGGCCTATTTGGACTGTACCTACATGAATGCTGGTGTATATCCATAAATAGTAAATTAAATAGTTAGGTAGCGGAGGGTTATGTGTCTATGTGTTTGGGAGGGGGGGGGGGGAGGGAGGGTCACTTATGTAAATTAAGTGCTGACTAACGTGTGTATATATACACACACACACACCTCCCTCTTGATTCATTTGGCAAAGTGAAAACAACCATTGAAACCCAACTTGGAGCTCATGGACAAACTTCATTTTTTGGAGAAAGTTTGTAAATTTTCCCAAAGAAGAATTTTAAGAGTTCAAGGGTGAAAGTAAGGTCTTTATTCCACTTATTGAGGTAAGAATATCATCCTCGCTTCGTTTATGGGTTTAACTAGTGTTTCTAGCATGTTTCGATAAGAACTTACAGAATCGGCTATCGAAGGGTCATGGATGTGTTGTTGTACTTGATGGACTGTTTTCAAAGTACATTTATGATGTCTTGTGACTGGAAGTTGTTGAGAAGGACATATTTATGTTGTTATTGTTTTTTTATGGTCCGAAAAAAGGGAGAGTTATAGAGAAGTGTTGGTTATTGTTATAAGACGAGCTTGTTGCTCGACATATCATATATTATTTTCCTTTAGTTGAGGATAGTTCTATTGTTGTATTGTAGATTGAGGTGTAATTTGATTCGAGTGTGTTGTTGTTAACGAGCGCTTGACCAAAGTTATGTAATGGCTATTCCCTTTTCTTCTTTGGCATGAGTCTGTATTCCAGTGTATCCCGACCTATCGTTCAAAAGAGAAGTACTCTACCCTTATGATATTAGCTGAACTTTTATAGTTATTCTTGTGGGGAACTCAGATCTAACGATACTTATTTGATTAATCGAGAAAGGAAGAAGTATATATGTATACATACAGATAGTTATATAGTATATATACACCGAGCCTTGTAAGGCTGGGTAGATATACACCGAGCCTTGTATAGCCAGCTAGATACACACCGAGCCCTATATATGTGGCCAGGAATATATACATCGAGCCTTGTAAGATCGGGTAGATTATTTCAGTATTGCTTATACGACTTGAGTCAGAAGTAGGTAAGTATGTTCCAGATTTCATTCAGTATATTATATATATCAATTCAGTTTTAGTCATTCAGATTGCCTTACATACTCGGTACATTATTTTGTACTGATGTTCCTTTTGTCGAGGGTGCTGCATTTCATGGCTACATGTCCTGATAGACAAATAGACAGGTCTCCCCAGTAGACCTGCTAAGTTCCAACTTGATTGGTAAGCTCATCTCATCCGAAGTTATCAGGTCCAGATTTTAGAGTCTTTTGTATATACAGACTTGATGGGCAGGCTTGGGCCCTATCCCAACCACTGTATAGTTATGATCTCGGTAGAGGCTTTTAGACGAGTCCTATATAGTGTATATCAGCATGACGGCCTTGTCGGCCCTTGTATATGTTTATTTTGGTTTTGCTATTTGTAAACGCTCATGGCGGCATCATCGGACCGCATAGTTATATGTGAGTGTCTTGGGGAGTTCCCATTTCAGTTAAGATAGTGGTTATCTTCAGATTATTCTGAGTATGGCCTTGTCGGCCTAGATTGGTATTGTTTGTTTCATAATTTGACCTTCTCGGACTAGATTGATGATTCTATTCGGCTCCACATATTACAGAGTGGTACGCTCGAGGTCAAGTAAGGCATCGGGTGCCGGCCACGCCTCCCAAGGTTTGGGGCGTGACAGTTTTCTCCTTCCACTTCGTCATCACTTGAGGAGTTTCCCATAGCTGATAGCACTTTTCTTATACTTTGGTCGGCTTGCCCAGTGGTCATTATGTTTTTAGGAACCTGTTCCTTTCTTCATTCTTCTATCAGGTTCACTTCTTTTTCCACCATCTTCCTTTTCTGGGCAATCTCCTATAAAGTGGTCTATATTTCCACACCTCCAGCATCTATCTTGATTATTTTTTTAGGCCCTCTTGATCTTGATGAGCTTCCTCTATTTTGGATTCCCCCCAAATTAACTATAGAAATCTTCTAGTGAGCAGGTACATGTCTTCATCGTTGAAATCCTTGTAGTGATTGGCTGCAAAGACCAGGTCCACATCTTTGGTTGATTGAGTATCTTCTGTGGCTAGAGCTTCCTCATCTCATATGTCTTTAAATTTCCCATGCAGCCTTCCATGGTCATAGTATCAAAACCTTTTGCCTCTATGAGGGTGTTAACTTTGCTTTCCTATAAGTCAGGTAGGACATCGAGCAGGTTTTCAATTCTTTTAGATTGGGGAATGTCCACTCCGAGAGAGTCTAGTTAATTGGTTATATTAGTTAACCTATTGAACATCTCCTGGATAAATTCCTCTCATTCATCTTAAGTAACTCATACTGCCGATTTAAGATAGAGATTTTGGATTTCTTTACTTGACTTGTTCCTTTATGTGTGGTCTGCAAGGTATACCACACTTCTTTGGCTGTTTTGCAAGAGGATATTTTGTTGTATTCTTTTGGTCCAAGACCGCAAATAAGTATCTTTTTGTCCTTTGCATTCATTTAGATAGCCTAAAAATTTTCTGTATAGTCCTTCTTCTCTTTGGGTAAGGACGTTGATGTTGAATCATTCCCATCTGCGGGTGTTGACTGTTTGGGAATAACTGGGCACTTCTATCCGGATCTTTGCCTGTTATGTAGTCCTTAATTGTTGCTTTCCCCCATCTATAATAATTTCCATTGAAGCATAGTGGTCTTGTGGTTGATTAACCTTCTTATGTTGTGGGAGGTACTACCATCTTTTACTAGCCTTCTTAAAAAGATCTAATTCTGAGACCACTTGTTAGGACCGGGCTACTTCTATGCGCTATAAGAATTTGATTCTTATAAAAGTTTGCGTAAAAAGGTAGTGCAGCGGAATATAAAATCAATACAAGAATTTCACGCGGGAAACTCCTTGCTCAAGGGAGTCAAAAATCACAACCTATCTGTTATATCCCGCGTTTTGAGCAATCGGATAATTCGAGACAATCGCGGGAGGACGACAAGCAAGGCCATATCTTTATCTTGTTAAGCATATGAATGGCATATGAAGAATTTAGAAACGGAATTGTTAAGAGAGTCTAGGGGTAAAGTCGGAATTTTTGGAAACAGTTTTATGAATTACTACTTGTCATAAAAGAAAATGCAATTGGGCTTGAAATTTTAAGGGCAAAACAAGGGGCCCAACCGGCCATGGGCATGGCCCAAGCCCATATGGGGTGTAAATGATAATCTTAAAAGATGACTAAGTCATCTTTACTCCATAATCTACTAGAAAATTCAAGAACAAAAGAAAAGAGGAGAAAGAGCAAAACTTCAAGGCCTATTCGGCCAAGGGCAAAAATTCCAAGGAAATTTACAAAAAAATTTCCAAAAATCATTTCCTACCAATTAAAGGGTCCTTAGTAAGGTGGAGTGGTCTTTGGAGCAAGAAGAATCGATATTCATACAAGTTCACAGTTTCTAGCCAAGTGAAGAATTGAAGAAAAAGGTGAGATTTGATTCTTTCTTACATGTTATGGATGATTTTGGATGTGTAGTATGTAAAAAGTGGATGAAATCCATGAGAGAGGGAAACTATGGTGTGGCCGTGTATACATATGTGTGTGTAGAAATTATGTGTTAACTATTTTATTTAGTGTTTGGTTGTTAGTGTTGTGAATGTTATGTTAATAATGGAAGTTGGATAATTTTGGAGAAGTTGTAGCCATGGGCATATGAGGTTGGCCGTGAGTTGCAAGATGCATGCATGGCCGTGTGGAAGTGTTGAAGTGTGGAGGAAAATAAGCCAATTTTATTTAGTGTTTTGATTATGGTTGTTGTGTATTTTATGTTGATAATAAAGCTTAATGATTTTCATGAAATTGTAGTAGTTGGAGGTTAGTGGTGGAAGCTTATGTAAATGAAATATAATGTTCTTGCATGTATGAAAGATAATGTTGTTAGTATGGTGTTGTCGGAATATATATTATAAAGTTATTATTGTTTTATTGGAAGTCGGAAGGTTTTGAAGAAAGTAGTAAATTGAGATCATGTATCTTGAATGGAATATGTGAATTGCTAGTGTGATTGTTGAATTATGACTAATAGTTTGGCCGGGTTTGAATTCCCGGATTGTGATTGATGAGAATTTGGCTATGTTGAATGTTGAGGATGGTATATTTACGGAGGAAGTGTCTTTGCCGAAATTTCGGTAGCCAAGTTGGTTCCTTAAGATTCTAACTCTAAGTGTACTAATGAGAGTTTTGGTAAACATGACCAATTCGCAGATTTTCGACGAGATTGCAACGTAAATTTGAAAGAAAAGGAGTGGAAAGAGGTATGTAAGGCTTCACCTTTCTTTCTATGGCATGTCTTAGACGTACTAGGTCGAATACGAGCCTCGGGGACCAATCCTTTTCTCGGGATCCAAGATTGAAATTCGCTACTATTCATTCAGTAGAATTGAACTAGAAATTGCGCAAATTGTTGGAAAAGTTCCTAGACATCTAGAACTTACACAAATAGGACCCGATTACACTAAGATCCTCATAAGTGACGCCATGAATTATAGAATACGTAAATTTGAAACGCCGCCTCAATTGGGCCAAGGTGGGCCCCTTTGTTCCCGGATTTTCTTTATTGTTTTATTTGACTTATTGCGAAGGTAATCTAAAGGAAACTTTTGGGTTATTACCTCGACTCGTTAAGAGATAGTCGTTTTAACTAGTTCATCGATTCCAAGGATTGTTTTCCTTTCTAAGAATTTATAAATGTTTTCCAAAATATTTATTTTCTCCAAATTAAAGTTGTACACTTTTTGAAAGTTTTTACAACTAAAACGACGACTATGATTCTAGGGTGGAAATGATGATGCCGAAGATGAGGAAATGTCTAGGACACTGCATAACATGACATGATATAATATAATATGATATATGTATATGAAATATGAATATGTACATGGGGATATGGGGAAGGGACACTTGGGAATTGGAAAGGAATCTATGTTTCATCGCCACCGATCACGGCTTATCATCCCGGACGCGGGATGCCCGGACGCGGGATATATGGGCGAGCCGATATATTCGGTGCTATGTGGGCGAGCCGACGTTGTTCGGTGCTATGCTATGCTATGCTATGATATGCTATGATACGCTATGCTATACTATGATATGCTATAATACGCTATGCTATGCCATGATATACTATGACACGCCATGCTATGATATGATATGATCTCCTATGATATAGTGCGACATGATATTATATGATAAGGTATGTCATATTACGCTCTATTTTCTATGTCTATGATAAGAGATATCTTCCTAAGATAAGCACACATAGTATCCGGCTTTGAAAAGGGCCTTTCTGCACAGGTTATTTTCTTACTTCATTATATATCCTCTGAACCTATGACATGGTGATCCTTACTTATGTTTATATTTACAATGTTTACCTCCACGCCTTACATACTTGGTACACTATTTGTACTGACGTCCCTTCTTGTGGACGCTGCGTTCATGCCGCGCAGGTCAGCAGGTAGACGGACCTGGTTTCTAGGAGTTCTATCACAAATAGATAGCGAGCTCCGATTGCTCCGAGCCACGATTTTTGGTACTACTTTGTATATGTATTCGGGCACGACGGTACTCGGCCTTCCTATGTATATGTATACTATGTTAGAGGCTCGTAGACGGACTATGCACGTAGATATTTTGTGTTCGATTGTCCCGGTCGTATAATGTATTGTCAAAGCGGCTAGTCTATGTATATTATTATGTTACCAATGTATATATCGAAAAAAAAAGTGGTGTAGTTCATATGGCCCACTTAGTAATAAAGGTAATATGATAGACAAGGGGTGTCCGGTACAAGTATCGGGCGCTCGTCGCGGCCCTAGTTGGGTCGTGACACTATCTTCCTAAAGGCTTCACTAAAACAAGAGCCCTTAATCAGTTACAATAACCTAAGGACTTATTTCCTGAACAGTCCGCCTACATCACAATCTACACAAATAGTTTAACCAACGAACACCTATTGTACAATACTTGCAAAGGTAAATAGGTGAAAACAAAACCTAACCTAGACAAACTAAAGAACTTGATGATAAATCTTGATAAGCTCGGGTTCTTCGGCGTCGTGAAGTTGGCTCTTCTAAGACTAAGTGTTGACTGCGCTCACTTAAGCCTCTCGTTAGAGTGTTATGATTTGTGGTTGTAGTTGTGGTTAAGCTCCAAAGCTTCTTTGTGGTGTGTATATATAGTAGTACTTCTCGCCTTGAATAATTGAATCCAAGCAAGTTTTGATTTCTTGTACCCAAAAACCAAATCTTGTTTGAATTGGACCTTCCTTACTTTTCTTGTATGTGTGTCGGCTTCCTAGTCCTACTACAATGTTAATTTTCATGTTGATAAACTTATGGTATCTAGAATATATTATCATAACTTGAAATCCAACTCTTCGTCGAATAAGAATCAGTCAACATTTCGTCTTCTCCAATGTCGCCATAAAATAGCTTCCAACCTCCAATTTCATAGTAAGGATTAGTTCTTTGTTGATATGACTGCTCAGTGAAACCTTTGGAGATCTGTTTGGATGTATGGTTCTTCAAATGGATCCTTCCTTATATCTTCTTTGATTATCTTTGGTATATTGTTTGTCAAATCATCAATCATCAAACTTTAATGTAAGCTCATGATCATTAGGCTAGCAGCTACACAGATATCACTTGAATGGTTGTGATTTTCATGATAAGATGTGTTTGTTGAAAGGCAACCCTTTATAAATACAAGACGATTCATTGAACGTATAATTTCATTGGTTGATAAAGCGAAAAACCAACTAATGATAGTTATAAAAAGTTTCAATAGGCTGGACTTTCATATCAGTGAATATGTTATTAGTTGGGTGCTAAAGAATTAGATTCACAACAAGTGAAATGGTTGAGAAATATATATATTGTTAAAAGGTTGCCACCATAACTGACGCCAACCATGCACGAGAATTTGTATGCTGATGTCACTTTATGTTGTGTTTTGCATTACAATAAGTATCCCGCGGTCATTGAGCGAAATAGTGATGCAAATTGGATCGCCGGATCAATTGAAACTAAATCCATAAAACGGATACATTTTACCAATTGCGGAGGAGCAGTGTCTTGGAAGTCATCAAAACAAAAATGTATCGCCCGATCTACAATGGAGTATGAGTTCACAGCTTTTGACAAAGCCAGTGAAGAAGATGAATGGCTCTGGAATTTCTGGAAAGACATTCCTTTTTTGGCCTAAACCGTCGGCTCCTATATGCATATATTGCGATAGCCAATCAATAATAGAAAGCGCTGAAGCATTATCTATAACAGAAATCTCATCACATACGACGAAGACATAATACCGTTAGATAAGTACTTCCGATGGAATTACCATAATTAACCGCGTAAGTCAAGAGATAATGTGTTGGATCCACTTACAAAAGACCTAATCAAGGAGGAGGTTGAGAGTTCATCGAAGGGACAAGTTATCGTAGTGGTAAATCTACCTACAAGACTTGAGAGCACACGATCTAGGTTTAAGGAGATCAAACAAAGTCATTGATAACAGTTCAACATTGTCAAAAGAATTTTTTTCGTACATTCTCGTAATGAGACAATGTTCGAAAAGAATATGATAAAGCGTTAAGGCTTTTTAATGGTTTTTATGCTTGATACGGGGTATATATCAAATAGTGTATCTACGGTATAACATATTTAGGAATCACCTATGTAAGTGTAAAAAGTGTAAGCCACGTTCCGGAAAATTCATGCGGTCAATTTTACGCACTTATGAATCGGCAAGGTGTTCATGCCGAAATGAACAAAACAGTTGAGAGCCAAAGATAGCTAAGGGTTAATTGTATGACTTATGTTGTCTAGGTATACATCAAAGCTCGTGGTTCAAAGATATCGAATATACCGATTGACTGTGTATAACCGATATATATTTACTATGAAAAGTTCAAAGGGAAACCTACTTATTCAGATGCAGTTAATCCTTGCTTATTTATCACCTAGTTATTTCACACATTTTTTCCATCATATAGTCATTCCTGATTCATGTGGAGAATTGTTGGGTTTTTTGTGTGTGTGAACGGGAGATGAAGAGGTGTTTCCCCGAAAAGACACTCGGAGACAGGATGCAATTTGAATAGCGATTTCATATTGAATGGATTGTGACTTTTCTGATAGGCACAATAGCTCTCGTTCACACTATTCTTTGTTGGCTATAAATTCAGAGGACTAGCCTCAGTTTTCTACATCGAAAATTCTACACTTCATCAACGTATTTTCTTACAAAAAAAATCAGGTCCTTGTTGATTCGTTAATGTCTTCAAGTTCGATGAAGTTATTGGCTTATGAAGTACCGCTACTCTAATAACCGGTATGTCCGTTCTATCCTAAGAGGAAATAATCCTATACCTCGGGCACTTGAGGGGATTAAGTTTCTTAAGAACACACAGCGAATTCTAGCGTGCTCGGATACTTATTCCCTTTTTTGTTTTTAGATTATTTTATAGATTCTATTTACTATTTTGAATGCAAATACTGACAATATGCATCGTCAATGTAAACAATGTTTACATCGTCATGTCATGTTTACCTGTTTTAATTGAAATTTTCAAGATTGTAAATTTCACATTTTGAGGAGACATACTTGTAGATTTCTTTAAGATGACATGATAATGTAAAAAAATTATTTACACTAACAATATACAAACAGTTCCATAGTTTTAGGAATTACCATCAGAAGTAAGAAGACTAGTCAATGTGGATAAAATGTAACTGCCAAGTTTGAGATTCAGACTACTAAAACAAGAGAACAGTTAGAAAGACACCCCACATACAGAATGTACATGGCAAAGCAACTGTACGCAAAGAGTGATCAAAAGTACAAGGAAGTAAACAAAAGGAGTCATTTATCAAACATTCAGGAACTTGATATTAGATAAAATTTATTATACTGTTGACATTTCCTCTACTGAAGTCCTACCAAATGTGTGGTAGGTTCATCCTATTGGAAAGATCTCAATAGTAGTTTTTGTCAATGGCTCACAAATTTCTGTGGTTCATTCAATAATGATCCTTACAGATTCACTAAAGATAGGCTACTACATTGATTTGAACTTAGACTGCACTATTCTAAGCTTGAAGGATTCTTATTATGGTACTTGATTCCATAGCACCCGGTGAGAGATTGAGGTGACTGGAGATGGCATCAAACCAAGGCTTGAATTTCTGTTGCAGTTCAAAATCAGTTCAATTGTTGTAGCTTGTTTTTTCTTCTTACAGGCACTTTTGGCCTTAGCTTGTTCTAGCTTAGATCTTTTGGTTTTTTGTTTTTTTTTTTCTTGTTTTCAACCTACTATTTCCCTACTAGCCTTGTCCTAGTTGGTTTTTATTTTAGAAAATATTGAATAGTGATAAGAGTTAATACTAAGTTTTATCACCACCATGTAATATCATAAGATAATCAGGTTACTGGAGCACTTGCTAGAGAGAGAGAATCCGACTTCTCTCTGGAAATTAACTAACAAACCCACCCCCCTTGAAATTGAGACGAACTTGACCCAAACCACCATTCTAACCACTATGTAATATTAATTTAATCAGGTTACTGGCAGACTTGCTAGAGAGAGACTCCGACTTCTCTCTAGAAATTAACTAACAAACCCACCCACCTGAAATTGAGATGAACATGACGCAAACCACCATCCCAATGACAAACACCCTCCCCTCTATACCACCGGAACCGCCGGATATAGAGGATGCGGTTATGGAAGAAGATAAACCAAAACAATCTTATAAATATAGTGTTTTGGAGAAACAAGCAACTTTGGAGATATCACACATCCCCAATCATAATTTCAAATTGGACTCAGACTCATCGTTTGAACCACCAACAGATCTAGACGCCGTTACACTAATGGAAGAAGAACATACTTGTCTTTATTATCCATGGAGATTCTCAGCCCTAATTAAAATCTTTTGAAAACTATTCAATCACCAATATCTCAGAAGAAAGCTAATTGACCTCTTGAAATTCGAGGAACCGCTTACCCTGATAGATTTGGGATCAGATTTCTATGTTGCAAAATTCTTTGCAGAACAAAGTCTGGCCACGTTTCTGTATGATCAACCATGGTTTTCCGCAGGACACTTCCTATACGTCCCACGGTGGGAACCTAATTTTGTACCAGCAGAATCAAAGATTGACGCTGCAGCTATCTGGGTTCGGCTACTAAAACTACCAACACAATTTTACGATCGAAGAATTCTCCAAAAAGGGAGGGAAAAGGAGTGGGAGATTGCTTAAAGTATATGCATGCACTTCCTCATCACTGCGAGGACGATATGCAAGAATCTGTGATGAAGTAAGTCTCAACACTCCAATAAAAGCGGTGATTACAATTGGAACACATAAACAGACCTAATGTATGAGGGAGAAGGTATCTTGTATGTGGAATGTGGCAGAATCAGGCATATAATCTCTAGTTGTTCCTACACCCAAATCATACCACAAGTAACCATTACCACCGTTGAACAAGTAAACTCCACAATACGAGAGAAGAGTGAGTGGCGGACGGTGAACTTCGCTAGACAAAAATGAAGCACAACGAAGAAGGAGAACATCAGTGGAGACCTAGTCAAGGAACAACCAAAGGAATGGGTACTGCAGGTAAAATCATTTGACGCAGCGACTGGTAAGTTTCTTGTTACTCAAAATTTCCATTACACCGATCAGAGCCACCCCGATAAGGGAAAAGTGACAGCGGAGGAGTCTAGGGCTACACCGACAAACTCAAGCCAAATTGGGCCACAAAACTTGAGCTAGAAGAAAAATACGCAAAAAGCTACTTGCCCAAATATCTTGAAGCTGGCTCCTTCAAGAAAACAACCCAATTCGGATACCAAGGCCTAATTGAAAAAAGCCCAAGCACCCCGAATGAGTCAAAATTAAAAGAATCTAGGAGCGGGCCCATCTATTCCCACTTCTCAAAATTCTAATAAGCATCTTATGTTTGAATTAACCAAAACCTGTCTTCAAACCGGGGCTGGAAATCAACTTAAAATAAGGAATCATGACTTCTCTTTTAATTCAACTGAATTTTTACCCCAATCTACTCCCAAACCTAGTAATAACGAGGTAATAAGTATCCCTCGCCAAACATAAATCTCCTCGTTTTTCCTAAACTACTACTGCCTACTCCATCAAAATGAATTCCTAAACCAAGAGAGACGATATCGCACACTCTCCAGAATAATCATTACCCCCGGGGGGGACTTGATAAAATTAGAAATGAAAACCGGGATTTAACCCACTCCCCTTTGGTCCGATTTTTTCTCCCTTAAAAGAAACTTCTTCTCCTTCCCGCACCAAAACTCTTACCCCTAAAGTTGACATAAAAAAAAAAAAAC